>NW_010240434.1:0-29748 GCF_000690775.1 Eurypyga helias | reverse complement strand
GCTGAACCTCTCATTCCCTGCTACGGTGACTCAATTGCTTTTAATGGGACGGTGTCTCCAGGCACTGAAGTTTGTATTTAAAATCAGCTAGAACATCCATAGACACCCTTGGCACAAACATCCAATGCAACAAGTGAAAAGACATTATCATCCCTTGAATGAGATGGTAATGCTGGGCTTAAAGCAACTGAAGGAGACAGAGAGGCAAACCTTTCTCCCAAATATATCATGAAAATATCACAAAGCATTAACAACAGAACAGCCTTTGACACCTATAACATTTTCCCCAAAAATGTCATATTTTCAACTCACATTAACTCTCTATGGAATGAACGGCAAGTACGGTAGAAGTAACAATCAAAGCGAAAAGTCCAAAGCATGTGCATTTGAATAAGGGTCAATTTTATTTCAGGAGTCTGCTCTTGGGGTGACCTGTCTCCTGTAAGGCTTTCTATATGTTTCTGGAAGGATGACAAGCGAATTACAGTGGAGCTGACAGCTCTATTAGCTGCAGAAACAGGACGGGCGAAAGCTGCGCCGTATCACCTCTGGATAATGAATTGGATTCCTGAATGCAGCCCAGATTCTTGCAGGACAAGCCGCGATGTGACAGGTTAGTGGTAGATGAAGCAGCACAACCTGAGGACTTCTTTTATATCCAGGGCCTTTACTAACATACCTACTATATATAGGGCAAAGAAGGCAGGAAAAGTCCTGCACAAGAGCTCTAGGCTCAGCAGAAAGCAGATTTCAGTTACCTGAAAAAGGCTTCCCAGGCAAGCCTTTGAGCAAGATGCTGTGGGTGTAATCACCCCAGTGTTTTCTGCTGGCAGCACTCCATTGTAATGTGACGTTGCTTATTCCTCACTTTTCCCTTCCCACTTGCACCACAGCTCAGGGGACTGGAGTTAGTGGCTCCAGGGGTGCAGAGAGGGTTATTGTCTCAGTTTCTACTCCAGGAACTTTCTGTTCTGATTACAAAACAAGAAAAAGAAGACAGGAGTCCCAAGGAGGAGCCAGGCTGTGTTCCTACGTCCTGTCATGCTGCAGGGATGGGAGCAGTTGTGTGTGTAAAGGCATTAGTGTGTGATGCTCAAATGCACTTACACCACAGCATCTAAGTCGGGGGCAGTGTTTGCCATGAAACTCCCTGTTTGGGAATTACTGGTATTTGGTGCATTCAAACCAACGTTGTTTTTCCCCTATTAACACACACACTTGAATCATAACAAGCATCCAGACACGGGCTGTTGCTAGGCTTGCCTAAAACATTGGCAGTTGCTCTTCTTTGTCTCATCTGGCTTGGTTAGCTGTTGTAGAAACCTGCTTCTCCCAAGCTTTTCTGGAGAAATGCTTAACTGCCAAGAAATTTCTTCCCTCATCTTCCCTTTCTTAGCCTGTGAAAAAAACTTGTAAATAAGAAGGACTTAAAAGAAGAAAATGAAATAAAGAACAAGAAAGCACACTAAATACCAACATTTTTGTTTCTATTCTGAGGAGATATTGAAAACAAGATTTACTCGGGGCAGGTGGGGGGGGGCGGGGGGGGGAAAAATATCCAAGAGAATTAACATATTCCAAGAGATATTTAGGCTATTATCTTTGTGGAAAAAAATGTGGGTGTTGTTTTTGTTTGCTTGCTTGGTTGGTTGGTTGTTTTGTGGAAAGGCGTTAAACTTCTTTTATTAGGTATTTAATATATGTCAAGCATCAAGAAGGGAACAGAAGAAGGTTTCTATTATGTGGAAGCACAGAGGCACACAGACAACAGACATAGGGACAATGTTGTTTGCTATATTCCTAACTCAGATCCTTGTCAGTGCTGCAGGAGAGTAAAATTCCTTGTAGGATTCTTTACATTCTTTCCTATAACGTCTCTCAGCACCCACTGTCTCCTTGCATTAACACAATTCACAACACACCCAACCAGAAAAAGGTTGTTTCCATCGTTCAGTTTAAAACTTAAATCCAAAAGACACAGAAGGGCCCCCATTTGTGAAATGGTGATGATAAATTTAATGGGGAAGCAGGAGGTGCTACTGGTTACCTTTCAACTATTCCCTTATTGGATGTACTAAATATACTTCTCAAGGATACTTTCAGATGGAGAGTACCAGAATTGCTGTATCTCTACAGAGAAAGAAGAGGGGAAAAAATTGCACGTTGATCTGAGAAAAGCAGGTACGGAAGGTGATCCATGGGACTAAAGAGCGACAAGAAATTCAGAAACTGCAAGACATTAATGAGATGTATTGATTTAATTAGCCAGCGTAACACCATTTATCATGCTAACCGCAAGAGACGTGCCCACAAAAGCCAGTGTTTGAAGGTCACACCCGTTTGTAACATACCTACCATGCTACACAAACGTCCAGCTGTAGAGATCTGTTTCACTTGGACCTGCAAAGAAGATCTTCTGACGGATAATTTTGAAAAGCCTCTGTATGAATACAGTCCTATACATTGTAATCAGGTCCATTAATTCTCTTAATAATCTGGAGCTTCTGGATTCCCAACATTTAGTGGATTTAAATGTCAGAGGCAAACAATAAGGACATATTAACATAGTGGTAACTGTGACAAAGTCTGAATCCTCAAGTTTCAGGACATTTTATTGTTTTATAACGGCACGTTCATGCTTGTCAGTCTTTTCTCCCTACTGCCTCTGCCTGTTCATTATTCAGGAAAGAACTTAAATAATGATAAGGCTCTGAAACCATTGTCAGTAGCAAAAAGCTTCTTAAGGACCCATTTATGGTCTCAGCTACATAAGGGTAAGACTCAAGTTCCCTGATGAAGTGAAGAGAGTACCTGGGAATACATGCCAGTGTAAATGAGAGCTTAATTTAGCCCTAAATTAGAAACTATTGGCCAGCTGGGGGTTCAGATATCCTATAGCATTCAGTGCTGTCCCTCTATTTTTCTAATTGGAATTTCCTTACCCTACAGTGAAATTATTAACTTTTCTTAAATTAATTTTTAATGCCATTCTCTTCTTCATTTTCTCACTTATCAAACTTGGGAGAAGAGGTTTGCAAGTGTTTATATTTGTTTCAGGTTTTAAGCAGTGCATGGAACTGTTATGCATTCCTAAGCATGTATCTGGGAGTAGGAACTAGGTGATCTTTAAGGTCCCTTCCAACCCAAACCATTCCAAGATTCTATGATTCTATTTCACTAATTGAAACTCCTATTTTAAAAAAGGCATAATAGGATGCATGTTTATTAATTTCCTCATTCACCTGCCCACCAGGAAGAATTAGAAAGGCACCCTCCAGGAGCATACACCTTCCACACCCTCTGTGTGCTGGCCTGGAAGAACAGCTTCACGCCTCATGGCATGAACCCTCGACCAGGGGAATCTCAGATAGACTGCAACAACAGGAAACTTTGCAAAGCAAAAGCCCTCCTGCATGTCAGAGGCTGGGAAAGCGTTCTGCACTAACACCTACACAACTGACAATCAACAGCGGCTCGGGCTTGGCCACAGTGACTTCTGCTGGCGCACACTTCGGATGCCTCGGAGTTGAACAGGGATCTTGGAAATTAAAGCCTGCTCACAACTTTTTCAGTAAGTCTATTTGTGCTCTATTTAAACTTCCTTTACAGTGGCTGCACAGGAGAGCCAGTCTGAAGGATGTTTTCTGCTACAGAGAGAAGGGGGGTTTATGTTGTTTTGGCTCCGTTACGCACAGAACACGGAGAGCTGAAGCCTTAATATTGTTCTTCTATTTCTTCCCTCTCTCTTCCTTTCACCTCTGCTTGTTACCTTTTAAAGTTTCTTTCAGGGTAATTTAAAACATCTTTTTTTAAAGTTAGCGCAGTACTAAAGGACCATTTCCAGCACAAAATGGCCAATGTAATTGCCCAGGGAAGCTGATGTTACTTTCAGGGGTTAGAGGGCTACGTTCCTACTGACATATACGGGTTGCACAGACATAGATGTATTTGCACGGTGCATTAAGAGCATGAAAGGGAAAAGCCTGACTAGTAGGATTTCGGTGAGAATGCAGGCAGTCATCAGGGCTCACTGGAAGAGTTTCGGCTTTAGTTTTCTAGCCTGTTTAATGTAGTATTTGCTTTAGGGCCCTGCCTTACTCTTCAGGTGTTGTTTCTCTTATAGGGTACTCAAGTAGCAAGGGAACGTCAGCAAATATGTGCAGTTTTGTCTGATAATATCTATGTGAGGGACAGGGCATTTCTTTGCCTGCACCTCTGTTAAACCATCCTATATTACATACCTTTCCTAATGACCTGCAGGATGTTCAGCTCCAGTAATACAATGAAACTCAGATTATACAAAAATAGCATATACTTGAGAAGTGACTACTTCAGTCAGTGACAACAAGGATAGGCAGCATCCCTCCTAGGTCTTAGCAGGTGCCTGAAAAGAAGGGACACCCCTGACTATTCCTCTGGGCATCTGCAGCTTTTCCACTTTGGAAAGACAGGATTGTTCCCTGTTTTGCAAGGCAAGTGTTAGATCTGGACGGTTGAAGTGGAATTACATCTTTAAAGCTAATCCTTGCTCCCTTATCTAAGGCAGGAAATTCCAAATCTGTCATCAAAGCAACACAGATACTGTGTAACCCATTGAACTTTTTTTTTTTTCCCCCAAGCAGATGGATTAGAACAAAACAAGCAGCACACATTTTAAGAAGACGGGATACTATATTAATGCCAACTCTGCAAGAGTATAAATAAGCTGCTGTAGTTTAACAGAAAGCATTTCCTAGGCTAGCATAAACTCATTGGCTGAAATAGATCTGCAGTCTCCCTTTGCTGTAGAAGCCCAGCTACTCTGCTGTTCTCAATGAAAGAACAACTGCAACTAGAATAAACACTCTGGGATCTTGAAAAATTTGGGAAGATATCAGCTGCTGTTAAACAGTGTAGAAATAACACAGTAGGGAAACTAATAAATAAATACAAACAGGTTTAAGGCATCCTCTTTAGAAACACTATCCTATGGGTTAAAGATCTGAAGATCTACCTTTTAACAGTTCTGGCATACAGGGAACCCATCCTCTCCCCTGTGTAAGTGCTTCAGTTCTTGTTCCTGGCTACATAAATCACAGGCAGGGTAAACGCATTATGAGTTAAGAGAAGGAAATAATATGGTCTCCCAGCAGACACTGGGAGGAACAGCTTTACACATACGTGCCAAAATGCCACCCAGCTATGAGTATGGCACAAGATACACCCTTTTACAAATAGTCCACAGTGAATTCATATTTTATCTATTAAATCCTTGACTGCTTACCCCAAAACTCACAGTCTTAAATGCATTTCTCCTCATAACATCTCTTTCAGGACTAGGTTGTGCTTCTCTCCCATTTTATAAGCGCAGATGAGAGACATAGCTAGGGTACAGATGCACAAAGAAGAGCTGGGTGCCCAAGTCCCACAGCGACAGCCACAAAGCCCCAGGATAGCCAGTTACACTGTGTGAAAGCCACAGTGCTGAGAGATTAAAAAAGTTGCTGCCCTGATATAACTTAACAGTGAAGAAGGGTTGAGGGAGTCCATAGATGCTCCTGACATGTAACAACTCCCTTGGGATAGCGGATACACCTGAAAGTGGGAGACAAACGGATAATAAAACATTGACCACTTTGTCCACATTTTGTGATCACAAATCAGTTTTCTGTTCACAAGGATCATTTTTCACAGCAGCCTCTTTGTCTCCAAGCCTTTGCCAAACAGTTATAACTTTATCAGTGCATTCGGGAATACATTTAACAAAATTGCCTTTCGCAGAATTGAGGCAGTACCAAAGCAACGCAATTCTGAAAAACAACAACGCAGAGGGAAGGAGAAAAGCTATCTGGAAAAGCTAGTGAAGATGGCCCTCAATTTCCTAATAAAACACCCCAGTGCACTGTTGCTTGCCTATTATTCTCTTTATGAATTACAGTAAAATGAAATTACCAGAGTTTTGCAATGTGTGCAACACCATTTCATTAGAAGGATAAGGAGTCAGAATTGTGCTTCATTATCAACAAACCCGCTCCGTATTACGTTTGCTCACACGTGACCTTTAACCTTGAATTCTTCATTAAATCAGATGCACAAGATATTACTATTTGAAGTAGCGAGCCCAGTCCCTGCAGCTGTTTAGGAGGCTGTGTCTTAACACATGACAAGCTCAGAAATCCTTAATGCTTTCCTCCAAATAATCAAAAGCCTTTTCGTACATGTCATCAAAAACTTAAAGCCATGCTTTGATTGTGTGACAAAAAAATTCAAGGGAGAGAATGCCAATGTCAATTTGCCTGTGTCCTTTTGTGCATTACTGTATCATCATTCATGAGAGGATCATATTCAATTAATAGCGACTCAAAGCCTGGGTTACCTTCTGCAGCAGTACATACGGTGTTCCTGTACAATCGCTGTGCGTGCATTTGGGGTAATAAAGACCATGATATAATACACAAAACACATTGCTAATCAGACAAACATTCCTGCAGAAACTCTGCTCATTCATCCACCCTTCCCCTCATAAAGCCAGGCCACTACCATTAGCCACCTTACATTTGAGCAATGCTGTCTTGGCATGAATTGTTACTTGAAACAGACTTAAGCAAGACAAAACACCACTGGTTGGTGGTGGTAGGCAGAGGAATGCAGAATATCATGGTGACAGACCAACCGGCCTTTGGCTGATCAATGTAGCCTGCGTTTTTGTAACACTACTACCAATGGGGCAAAAACCATGCAATGTGTACTCAATGGATAACATTTTTTAAAATAGCTTGATGACGAAAACATTCTTTGTTCCTTCCAACTAAGTTTTGACAAAGTATGTCAATGTCCTAGCACCTGCTGTCTGTGCTGCTGTCTCATGAGCTTTGAATCAAGTCCATTATCCCAAAATGCTCCATTCAATATACCTGAAAACTGTGGCTCAGGATAGCTATCACACTTTCCACAAGAGCAGAACTTGTCACAGTGGCCTCTCCAGTTAAGGGATAGGGAGAAACGGCAACAAGATCCCACAGGGTGCAGCAGGCACGTCTCCTCTGTGACTGGGTATGAGGCTCTGCAAGTGGAAATAATAACAAGGAATTCATCTAGATTGGAGGTGTTGCCAAAGCTGTGGCCTACACCCTACATCAAAACTGCTTCCATAAAAAAAAGAGAAGACGGGTCATTGTCATAGGAGATGCCCTTCTGAAAGGAACAGAAGACCCAATAAGCAGATCAGACTTCTTAGGGAAGTCTGCCTCCCTGGTGCCGAGGTTAAAGATGTTAAGACAAAGCTTCCTACCCTGGTACAGCCCTAAGATTACTGTCCACTATTAACTTTTCAGGTAGGCAGCAATGAAGTTGCACCAAGAAATCCAGGGGAAATCACAAGAGACTTCAGGACCTTGAGACGACTGGTTAAGGGATCAGGAGCACAAGTAGTGTTCCTCTCTGTCCTTCCAGTTGCAGGGAATAACAGGGAAGAAAGAGTAAGAGCCAGTAGATCAATATACGGCTCTGAGTGTGGTGTCACCAGCAGGATTTTGGCATTTTTGATCATTGGGTTGGTTTACATAATACCAGGCTTTCTGACAACAGACAGGGTACACCTGTCTCCAAGGGTGTTTGAGCAGGAGTTAGCAGGGCTCATTGGAAGAGCTTTAAACTAGATTTGAAGGGGGAATGGGATAAAACCAGGCTCACTAGAAGTAAGCCTGGGGCAGAATGCCAAAGTCTGAGGGAAGGTGTGCTAGTGAGGTCCTTCGGTCTCCTGTGAGGAGCGGCTGAGGGAGCTGGGGTGCTTTATCCTGGAGAAGAGGAGGCTAAGGGGAGACCCTATCGCTCCCTACAACTACCTGAAAGGAGGTTGCAGAGAGGTGGGTGTTGGTCTCTTCTGCCAGGTAACAAGAGACAGGACAAGAGGAAATGGCCTCAAGTTGCATCAGAGAAGGTTTAGGTTGGATATTAGGAACAATTTCTTCACCGAAAGGGTTGTCAGGCATTGGAACAGGCTGCCCAGGGAAGTGGTTGAGTCACCATCCCTGGAGGTATTTAAAAGACGTGTGGATGAGGCACTTAGGGACATGGTTTAGTAGTGGACTTGGCAGTGTGAGGTTAATGGCTGGACTCTATGATCTTAAAGGTCTTTTCCAACCTAAAAGATTCCATGATTCTATGATCTCACCCAGAAACTCTGGACCATGGCACACCCAAACACCTTCCCCTCCAAGGCACACTTCTGTCACTCGCCCCTTCTAACAGATCACCAAGCAGGGCGTACGTTTAAAAGAAGCTAGCGACTGCTCCCTGCTCACACCTACCAGATCAAAACAACAAGCATATTGCACCTCCCTTCTCCAGAGAGGAAGGGTAAGTCACACTTGAGAGGTGCTACCTGTGTTACAGAATGCACAAAGCTGCTCCGACACTACAGTGATGGCAAACTCATGCCACACAGAATGCCAGATCCAAAGAGTTCGTAGATAAAAGAAGCTTATATAGGATATAGTGCATTATTATTATCCTGTGATATAAATAACATTACATATGGAAAAACTAAAGCGCAGATTTGTCAGAGGTCTGTCAAATGCCTCTTTGAAAGTTTATACATTCAGTCGGGAGAAGTATGAATCTCCCAGGTCCTGTCTATAGCCACAAGCTATCAAGGCTAAAACATCAAGCATCCGAGCTCAGAGCAGCAACAGTTTCCATTAACATCTACTGCAATTTGACCAGTGTCTTGCTCACACTATTACACTTTGGTCCCAATTAATCATCAGGCTATGTTTGGTATTTACAGCAGAAGGGATGGAATATAACACTGTGTTTTTACAGGAGTATTTGATCATTGGAATGGCATGGTGTTCCCAAAAGAAATAAGGAAGCGTTAATGTCACTTTACTAAGATGCACACCTTGTGCAGAATTTGCTCACTCCTGCAAAAGGGATATTAATTCAAAGTGGAAAAGAGACAGAATTTTATAGAATGTGAAGTCTATCTTTGGGAAACAAACCATTAATAAAATGAACACCAAGGAGACAGGATGGTTCCCTAAACACAAAACGACATTTGGGAACCCAGGAAGAAAACTATGTTGATGGCACGACGAGTGTAAATTACCCCAGAAATCAGAAGATTCCTATCAGAAGAGTGAGGCTTTGGTCAATTTTCCAGTAAAGACAGAAGGACAAAAAATCCAAAACCCACAACTGATTAAATTTAGGGTGGATCAGGATATGGAAGGAGTCATAAAAGAGACAACCATGTGGAAGAGTGCCAGCTCTAAAAGGAGACTGGGTTTAAGGGAAGAAAAAGTCTTACAGGGTCTGAATTCCAGCTCTTTCGAAAATACTTTAAAATTATGTTCTATGGCCAAAATAAAAATGATTGATACTAACAAGGGAACATTTGCCTAGTAGAGTAAGAGACAAAAATCCACTTTAAAATGTGAAATGATATACAACAAAACAAATAGTCCATGTGAGGTCTTTCTAACTTACTAGTCTTCTGGTACCTATAACAACAAATTGCTACTAGTTTCTACTTCAAACAAAATTTTTCTAAATTTGGTGAAAGTTAATATACTCTTGTGTAAATGGTGACTTGCTGAGCAAATGTCAAAATCTAGAAGATGAAGGTACAGATGGTAATGCATACCCTAGTAAATCCACAGGTAATTAGAAATATTTGTAAAATAAATCAGCATTATTATGCGACAAGATGTTATTTTGTGTTCATGTGATCGTTGAAAAAACCCAACACCCTAGGAAATATGTTTTCATTTGCAAATTATGATGCCAATTCCAAAATCCCCAACCCACCAAGATGTTTCCTCATATGCCTGCGGCAATTTAAAAGCATATTTAAGGATGGGAAAAAATTCCTTCAGGCCCATTGTTAATAAATTTTCCCTCTAAGCATCTTACAGAGACTTCTGTTGCGCTACGCGTCCTGTCTTCCGCTGGGCTCGCTCATGCGGTGTTTACTTACCTACTCAGAGAGCTGCCAGAGCTGCCAGCGCTGTGTTTGCTGGATCGTAACAGACACTGCTCTTTGTACTCTCAAGATAAGGGGTTGCAACAGTCAAGCCATGTTTGTGCATCTCAACCACAAAATATGACCTTAATAATTACCATGAATCATATAAAGCAACAACTCGCATCTTCTTCTCAATAGTCATTAATTTAAAAGGCACTCTTAATTTAGTGCATTTTCATTTTGCTTCATGTGTTTGTGAATATTTATACCAATGAATTTACAAAACCCCTTTTCAACAACAAAGCACAAGCTGTAAATTGTCCTGCTCCTTCGTTTTCTTTCAAAGCTCAAACAAAGGACTGCTCTTGCCCCTCTCTTATTAGGTACACATAAATCAAAGCCTGGCAAAGGGCAAGTCTAGTAATCTGAGCAAACAGCCTACACTAACTATACAATTGGATCATTACGTGTCATGCTTCCCATGAGTCATGGAAAGAAACTTTGGACAAAGTTTACCAAGAAGTTGGGAGCAGAGCTGGTGCATCATGGATACACTCAATAAGCCTTTTAATCTAGGACTGCGTCATGCAGAGCTGATAGAGCACTGACTGAATTTCTCTCTCCCTTCTTCTTGTTTTACAGCCAGTGTGCTTCTACTGTATTTGCACTTGTGAGCGGTGCTGAGCCCTCCCATTAGGATGGTGCAATGATAACTGACCCCGTGTCTGTCCAGACACGGTCTCAGCCCTTTCTCAGACATAGCCAGCCCCGTCCCTATACGTGTGCCAGCTCAATTCTATATTCTGAAGTGGGACTGACAGGGGAAAACAAAAGACTTCCTCTTCCCACACTCCCCATCGTTCCCAGATGCAAATTGGCAAAGGCTCCATTAAAGTCAGGATAGCTACAGCAGCTTTATTGTACTTGACGGTCTGCCCCTCGTCCATATAACTCCGTTTATGGCCACACAGGAAGGTTTTCCCAGTTGCACTACTGAGCAAATGACCTTGTCACTGACAGAAGAGTCATGACCCTTATGACAGTCGTAGTTTCAAAAGTGAAGAAGCACATGTAGGTAGAAGACAAGCTGGCCAGCCAATTGGGGTTGTAATTACCTGGTGTCAGTAATGAAGGTGTAAAGACTGTTTCACAAGTCCCTAGCTGGTGGAGCTGCCAGCAACACAAAGACACAGTACAGCCCATCTGCAGCTCTGCCTTCCCCCCTGTGCTACAGAAAAGCCAGTTATCGCAGAAAAAGATAAATAATAAAATGCTTTGCAATCTTGAGGAAGTGATTAAAAGCACGTAAGTTAAAATGACATTTTATATTTTGAAATAAACACTTCTTTATTGCTTACAACAATAAATTGATACGCATTTGTATCACCACTGAATGCAAGCAGGTAGAAGATGCATCCATCACTAAGGTACACAGACCTGCATAATCCATGTGTAAGTCCCTCGATGGGAACGAAGCATGTGCCACTGGACACAATATGTAAGACAATAATAAGTGTAAGAGAACCACAGAACCATGGGATGTGAATACAGCAATTGCTGTCCACAGTAAGAAAAACACCACGCTTCAATTTCACAATCGGATCAGAAGACACCTATGTTGCTACTGAGCCGTTAGCATGTGGACCTACAAAATTCCTGATGCTCTGCCTAATGCTCCACAGCGTCTGCTATGAGGCAATTCTGCCTGCTTCGAAAGAATAAATTGAAGAAGTCTAGTAAAGACAGAGTTGCTCAATGTTTCTATGATTTGCCCAGCAGCAGATTTTGCAGTGCTTCTACGACACTGACACAACAGCAGCGAGAAAACCCATGGAGGTAAACCAAAAGGAATGAGACTGATGAGCTAATGCAGTACCTCAAACAAGTTACCTGTCATGTATAACAGAGCGCAGTTGGCTAGGAGAGAAATGAAAGGGCGCAAAGTCTAAAATTGAAACCACAAAGTGATGTTCTGGAGGAATGAAAATGAAGGCAGCAAAACCGAAAGAAAATTGCTGAAAAGCATTTAAACCCTGAATGTTTGAGGGCAGAAACATCTATCGTAAATTTTAATTAAAGTTGCTCCTTATGTATAGAAGTTTCTCTACACAGAAGAGTAAAATGGAGTTAAGCTAGAACTTGCCCTTCAACTCACAGGGTAGCAGTACCGGTATAACTCCCTGATCAACACATCCGTTGTTATTACTCCGTTTATCCTCACCTACACTAGCAGGGATATTCAAACTAAGCTAGAAAGCAACCCTAATCTTGGAATTAAAATGACCCCATTGGGACTCAATTTGTTATACCAATTTAACCATCCCCGTTAAATGGCCAAACTTGTTAAAAAGAAGTAACAAGCCCCACACTACTGTAATCACCTGGTGACCCGTTAATGACAGAAACAATACCGTTGTCTGTTGTTGCCAATGCAGAGAACAGTACTAGCCTCAGAGACAGGCATGTTTTCTGCACCACACCAATAGCCATCTTTATAACCTGATAGCATATTAGAATTACAGCTGACATTTTTAATATCTTCTTGTTGCCACATACTATTTGGAAACTGCACATTAGGAAAGGATGCACATTAGGAAAGGATGCACATCTATCTCAGTTAATGTGAGCTGGGGACTTAACATCACTGCTGATTTATTATTACTTTAACACCCTGCTTGGCACTAACAGAAAGCAAAAATTAAGACACTTTCTGCCATGAAAAATGTAGACTGTAACAGATAAAAAATGCTGGGGAGAGGGGGCAAGTGATAAGCAGGACCAAACGTTTTTTAAGAACACAGCTTCTAGGCCATCTCCCGTCTTGGTGCACCCTTTTCCATCAGCACAAAGGTGCTGTCTGCACACTTCAAAACTAAACAAGCTTTCTGCTGTGGATGTATCTGAACACGGTATTTAAACTAGACTAAAATTTACTCTGCATGCTAAGAAAATAACATGATAACTAATTCTACTTTGTACTTACACAACTTTTCAAAATGGTGATGTCAACAGGAAGTGTCAACAGAGAAATGGAAGGAAGAGCAGTGATAGGCAAAGGTCAAGGAAAGAGCCTTAAGGAGAACTCAGCATGTTTTCTGAACCTAAATCCATTGTTTAGGAGAGCCCATGGTTCACTGCTACAGCAATCCTGAAAAAATGGCCAAGTTTCACTTTTATAAAGCAGCTAGAATGCAAGAAAGTGTCAAATGAAGCTGTTACACCTCAAATCCACTACTGGCTCAGGAGGAAAGATCACGTAAGAAATAGGGGAGTGGGGGAAGCCAAGAAAGTTGTCCTCAGGAACAGGAGTTCTGAATAATATATTGCCTGGTACCTGGGAAAGTCTCAAAACCATTTTTTTTTTTTCTGAACATGGCCAAAAAAATCTATTTTCAAATGGAAACCCAGCTGAGGCATTTATATATTATCATATGTGGCCTGAGATTTTCCAGATAACGTCAATGGTTAAATGTTAATGGAGGTCTCGGAGCTAGAACCAAGGACAGGGAAACATGACACTAATTGTGTCTAATTGAACTGCCCCTCTTTATAGACACAGACAGTTGTGGCCGTTGGGAACCTGAGGAAGGAAAATGTCCCCAAATGGGAGGGCAGCAGGAAAGGAATGATGTATTATTTTTCTATTGAGGGCTTCACAACTAATGGTGTATTATTTTTCTTTTGGGGACTTCACAACTTCTGCTTCCAATCGTGGTGGGTCAAACCTGGCCAGCAGCTAAGCACCCACCCAGCTGCTCACTCACTCCCCCCGCCCCGTTTCTCCACCAGCACGATGGGGCAGAGAGCAGGAAGAGCAAAAGCAAGAAAACTTTTGGTTCGAGAGAAAAGACAGTTTAATAAGAGAAAGAGGGAGAAGAAAAAAACACACTCAAAACCCAAGTGATGCAAAGGCAGTAAGTTGTCACTTCCCACAAGCAGACCAATGCCCAGCTATTCTCTGAGCAACCACCACCTTGGAAGCCACCCCTCTCCCCCTTTCTTCCTCTGCGCCCTGTTTTTACTGCTGTGCATGATGCTGTATGGTGCAGAATATCTCTCTGGCCAACTCAGGACAACTGTCTCTGCTGTGTCCTAACTTCTTGCCCACCCTCAGCCTATTCACTGGTGGGAAGTGGGAGCAGAGTGGGGAATAAAAGAGGAGGTTCAGCTACAGTCACAACACTGGAGTGCTACCAGCACTGTTGGAGCCACAAACCCAAACTGCAGCACCATAAGGGCTGCTATGAAGAATGTTAACTCCACCCCACCCAGACCCAGGTCACCAACGTGTAGGGTAAAAAAGAACAAGGAAAAGCTTTAAGCATACGTAGACAAAGGGCAAGATCCTAAAAATTTTAATGTTTTAAGTGTACACACTGGGCTTAGCACTCTCTCAGGATCTGCTTCTGGAGTCAGCTGCAGCACTGACATCATAGTAGCATGACTGGAGCCCTTGGCCCACACAGATGAGTGACAAGACCAGGCACGATGGGGTTGATTTGTCTTTCATCTCTGGAAGGGTTTTTTTTCCCCAGAAATACTCACAGTGAATTTTCTGAATCATTCTGGAACTATGTATGTTACCAGAGGCAGATTAATACCAAGTGAGGCAGGAAACGACAGCGACTGAACCTCAGAAGCATAAATATTCTCTGACCTAAGATTGCTCCATACATGCAAAACCGTAACAGGGGTCATTTAAACACATCGCAGATGCTAAACTTGGGAGTATTTCTAGGTGATACGAATGTCTTCCCTCTGCAAATTGCTCAAGTCATATTCTGGGAAGCTGAAACTGTCACAGAAATTAAGCAGAACAAACAGTAAACTGATTTAGAAAACATATTTTATTCATAAAGTGACTAAACGTTGGTACATAGACAAAATATCTTGCAGCTAGATAATTTGGTCCCTGAACACAAAACTCAGAAGATCTTTGTTCTTCCTTCAATACTGAAAACTAAAATAATAACAGAAAAATAAGATGATATCCAGACTGGGTGCTGGGAGACCTCATCTACTTGCCTTTGGATGTGTAAAACCCAGAGAAGGTGTCCAACACTTTGCAGGGTCTCTTCCTACACTATGCTCATTTCATGAGTAAAGGGCATGCTAACTTTCCTTGAAGCTCAGGAATTTTCAAAGAACTCCTCTAACAAGAATATTTCCTCCAGAATCCATTCTCCTACAATACAGTTGTTTTCCAGCAAGGTAGCATCTTTGTATTTTAAGAGTTTAAAGATGGACTTTGAAAATAACAGCTTACATAAACAGGCTCTCTCCTTTTTTTTTTTTTTTTTTCCTGTTTGGGTCTCTTTCTGTGTACATTTTGAGAACACAAGAATTGTCACACTAGGTCAGATGAACCATTCCAGTACCTGACTGATTTGCCAAGAGCAGTTGTTTAAGGAAAACTGCAGAGAAGCAAGGGAGACATGGGATAAGACCCTGGAGGGATGAGGGGTCCAAAAGAGATGGTTGATACTAAAGGATCACCTCCCTCTAGCTCAAGAGGAGACCATCCCAATGAGCAGGAATTGAGGCAAAAATGTCACGAAGTATAGAATCACAGAATGGTTTGGGTTGGAAGACACCTTAAAGATCATCGAGTCCCAACCCCCCTGCCAAGGGCAGGGACACCCTCCACTACATGAGCGTTGCCAGGCTGCAGCATCTTTTCTGCTCCTTAGCCCGTGCACTTATACCATCCTGCTCCCCTGGACAAGCGAAGACAAAAATTGGTGTTAACTTAAGTGAGCAATCCATTTCCGAAACCAAAAATGGTAACAGCATCCGTGTTCCACAGAAATGTGCTATCGCTCTGGTGGAAGGCAGCTGAGCACCCACAACAGAGAACGATGGTTCAGAGTAGCTGTATCGCCTTGATACAAGTACCTCTCCCCTCCATCTATTTCTGCAAGGCCAGCCTTCACACACATGGTCTTTTTTGAAGTTGAAGGGATCATTATTCCAAGTAACTATAAAACCTTGATTCTCAAAAAAATTATCAATGTTTTAAAAATCTACATGAGGTGTAGGACACAAACTGTCTTCCTTCTCTCTCAAGAGGGAAGTGAAACATTAATGTGTAAACAATACACATTATTAATGTATGTTTGAGAAAAAACAGATCTTATATTTTGAAGTTGGGCCTCTCAACTTTACCAGAACAAAGAAAGTAAAGAACTTAGCTAGCATCCGTGACGTTAAATATTTAAAAACCTCTCTTTGCTACCCGCTGTGAATTTTCCTAAGGACACACAGGTCACTATCAAATACTGTCTGATAAAGGTAGTACTAAGGTACACAGACAATTTCTTTTTGGCAAGAGATCATAGCAGTCACCCCAGCTAGATATGACAGGAGTGACAGGTAAGTCACTCTTAGAATGACATCTAAGAATGTACTGTATGCAAAAGTCAACTCTCTCTGTCTTTGGTTTTGAATCACATCCGGATATGAAGAATAACACACCACACCCCCATTTTGGTTTGTATTGCCAGCGGATTTCCCCCCCATCCCCCCCAGAAGTCACACCATTGGAAGTCATCTGTACATTTCTGCTGAAAATGAATTTGAGAACAGTTTTCAACACTGCATTCTTCACATTTTCAAAAAGGCAACCTGTGAAAGGAAGCAAACACAATACTGTGATTAGTCTCAGCAAAACAAAGATGCTTGATTGTATTAACTGAAATTACATATTATAATCATCTTTTCACTTAAAAAAAAAACCCACACTAATGTAATGAGGGAGAGGAGGCTGTACTTGACAGCAGTGTTACTTTACCACCACTTTTCTACCTCATGTAAGTCTCCTAAAAATTCCCAAGCTTACATTTTCTGCTCAAGTACTGCACTTGCTGCTGAACTACATCATCAAAACCTTTTTTATACCTAGAATATAACAAAGCACAGGGTGTCTTGTCTAACTTAAAAGGCTATTTGATAGTATTTTGAAACAAGCTTAGATTAAATCTTTGATACATTTACATTCCTTGTTTTGCCCAAATGTTAGCTTCTTTGAACAGTGCTGTTGCTGTAAGTGAAATCCTGATTGCAAAGTCAGGGTGAAAAGTCCAAAATCATAAAGAAAATATGCTTTACATTTTAAAACGACCAGCATCCAAAATCCTACTCTAGGGGAGAAGACAAATACCTGTATATGATCAGAATATAGCAAATGATGTATCTGTTCTTTTTAGAGTACTAGATGGACTGTCATGTCAAACAGCTATTTAGAGAGAAGGTGACCTATCAAATACAGGAGACCTATAGGATTTCTGTGTCCCAGCAAATTTGTTCTTGTTCACATGCACGCCGCAGTTTCCCCTGCATGGTTTTGTTTAGCTTCTTCAGAACCTGCAAGACACTAATTCTGAAAGTTAGACTGGAAACACAATCACATGTCCAGATTCTCATCTGCCAAGGAGATTATTTCAGATGCTCAACTAGGAACTTTGCTGATCACAGGGTCGGAAAAAAAGATGGGCAAATGCGACCACAGAAGGACAATAAAAAAATAAAATAATTAAAAAAAAAGTATTACCAGGTTACACAACAGTCTTCCAAAAATACAATCTGTTTCTCCTACCCCATGAAAAACACACAAGAAAAAAAAACACTTGAGACATATGCTTCCCTTTTTTTCTCTCCAAGACCTTTCAACAATCATTTAAGTGATGATTCATGTCATTTTTACAAGGACCTGTAGTGACAGGACAGGGGGTAACGGGTTTAAATTGAAAGTGGGGAGGTTTAGATTAGATATCATGAAGTTCTTCCCAAAGAGGGTGGTGAGGCACTGGAACAGGTTGCCCAGAGAAGCTGTGGATGCCCCATCCCTGGAAGTGTTCAAGGCCAGGCTGGATGAGGTTTTGAGCAACCTGGTCTAGTGGAAGGTGTCCCTGCCCATGGCAGGGAGGTGGGAACTGGATGACCTTTAACGTCCCTTCTGACCCAAACCATGCTGTGATTCTATGATTCAAATTACCATCAATTACCACTTCGGAATTTCAGAGCTGACCCTCAATCACCACTCTACTTGATACTGTGACTAAAGAATGCATGAAGCATGATCAACCAGAAGGAATTGAATTAAAGAATAAAATAGCACTGAGTGTTCAGAAAAAAGGCAAAAAGAGAGTAAAACCATTAATTTTGGATCCTATGCCCGAAGAATTTTTAAGAGAGAGTTCTATGTCTGCTATAGAGGATGCAAAAGTGAAGTAAGTTTTAACATATCTAAGAGGCTTCTCACAAAATCATTCATACAGCGGATTCATGTCTAAGATAACATGACTATGAGGCATGAATGGGCCATGACAATAGCAATTCTTGGTTAAGAATGGAAAAAATCAAGTGATCTGACTTCCTGAACATCTGTCTTGCAACTCCAATATTAATAGCAATAACTTACTAGAAAAATGCAATGTTACTACATGAAAGGGTTTATATGAATAAGACAACTGAGATCCCAAAAAACTTCTACATTTCTAAATAATTTTTTTCTTCTTCCCAACTGGAACCAAAATCCGTAAACAAGAATTTTCATGTGGAACATTAATTTTCAGAAACGTCTGTAGGCAAAGCTGGCCAGCAACAGCCAGCTGGCCAGGGTGGAATTTTGTCTGCTTTCCCACAAAGGTTTCATTACATTGACCTATTCCCACTGAGTGTTTTCATCCAGCTCAACCAGCATTTTCCAACAATAAGTTGCTACATCAAAACCATTCCTGTCAGCTCAACCAAAGGGTGTTGTAAAAGCTAGAGACTGCCCATCATGTAGGGGAATTTATCTGCTAGGCCAAAGACTTCCACCCTCCAAAACACAAAATGAAAGGAAAATCAATATGCCTGTCACCTTTCTCATTATTTAGTCGCTCAGGCATAATTAATAGCAAATGTAAAATCTTACCTGTGCAGAAGAATCATAAGTAACAAGGGCTAAGGATGAAAGCCTGGCACCAATTAAGACAAAACTCACATTGACTTTAACAAGGTGAGAAGTTTGTCCTTGCATTGCAAGGAAGAAAAAGAAAAATCAAGAAAAGCAATAACCATCTCAATACACAAAATTCAAAATTTGAAGCAGATTCTTCTACCTGAAATTGCAGGCTCCTTTGATACACAGTTTTGAGGTATCATTAGAGCAGATATATTTGTTTAATTTGACTACTTGCTATATTTTATAGTACATGAAATACACTTTTTTACTCCTTTGAGCGGATTATTTCCAACTTATTGTTTCCCTAGACTGCCAGGCTCCCCTGCTGCCCAATAAACTGAAAAACATCACAAGGAATCATTCATCACTGTCTGTATTTATATTTACTACCAATGTGAATGAAAAGAGCACATTAGATCATCGCGACAGCTGACATAGCCAACAATAAAAGGGATAGCACATGGAAATCGTAAGCTGTTCAAAAAGCACCTGATGAAGATGTTTGAGAACCAAACCAACCAAAAATAAACCAGTTATGAAGTTCCACTTTATGCAAAGTTCAGTACAAAGCTGTATAAATATAAAATACTGCTTTTCATAACTGTTACTGTAGATGCTCTTGGATCTCTAAACAGCAGTAAAGTGTATTTTCTACATAATAAATGAGTTACTGTAGGATGGGAAAGTGGGACTAAGTGGTTCTCCCCCAGTTCTCCATCTATTCGGATACTTTCTCTACAAGACAGAAAACTACTGACCTCTTCCAGCTCTAGGAGCAACTCTTTCAGTAAACTCTGCAAATCCAGTATTTCACTGCTACTGGTGCAGTTTGAAAGAAACAATGTGCCGAATGGCTATCTGATCTAAAAATTAAAGTTTATCACCAAATTCAGAATACAAGTCAGTTCTCTAATCAGTTTATTCAAGGATTTTTTACTGACCTTTCCTCAGCACACAGTCCCCTTCTTAAACCACTATGATTTTGGTACTCCAGCATCCTTACTTCTGTGACAGGAGACATTGTTTTTCCATTTTCTCTCAATTATTTCTGAAGATGGTAATCTTATTCTATCCTAGAGTATCAAGTGTATCTCAGCACTCCACGCCATTAGTTTTCAGAGAGCCAGAAGCTGCTAAGACCTCTGGATAACAAACTAACATAAACTCCACATTTTCAAGCATTTTAAGAGAGATCAATACAGAGGCAGCAGCAAAGAACCATAGACATACAAATGATACATCTTACAAAATCACCTTTTCTGCCAACAACAACAAAAAAACCCAAACTCAAACCAGTAAGAACTCTGTTAAAAGCTTTCAGAGCCAGGGCAAGATAAGAAATCCAGGTTATGATGTTCAATAGTAGAAGTTGTTCTCTCTTAGCTTTCCCAGGAAAATGGGAATATGCAAAACGTCAAGCTGTTAAGCATACTCCAGAGTACATGGGAATGGTACTGCGGATTGAGAAAAGTATCCTGACAGCGTACCTATGTGGTCAAACATTGCAACAGGTTGCCCAGGCAAGTTGAGAAATCTCCATCCATCTTTTGCACATTCCAAATCCGACTGGAGACATCCCAGGGCACCGGACTCTGGCCGACCCTGCTTGGGTCTCCCACAGGTGCCGTCCAGCCCCAGCCGTTCTGCGACTGCGACAATTTGTATGTACACACACAGAGGCCAGTGAAACAGCAGTTCTGTGCTGGTGGAGACTCTTTTACTATAAGCTATAAAAAACAGAGGCTGGCAATATTCTTTCCTTCAGTAGAGGGAAGGTAGTTATGGGGTTATAGGTTTCAGTCTTTCTGAAACTTCCTAGAAGCATTTTATTTTAGAGTGTGTTTCATCAAGCTGTGCCATAAAGCATTTTCCTGGCTTCATACGATAAAAATCTCACGGAAGCCAGCAGCATACAAGCGTTTCCCACTGAACTGAACAACCAGTCACAGAGTCAAACACTGAGGAGTCACAAGTGAAAGAAAAAAGTTGTAATTTCAGAAAATGTTTTAAAAGCTATGGAGACCTAATGAACTAGGGAGATAAAAGGCAGCAGTTCCAGATGGCAGAAGCTGCTGGAAAGAAATCTATTCTACCCAAGCAGTAACCCAGGGTGAGCAGGCAGAGCAGATGACTGCTGTAAGAGAAGCAGAAGCGTGACTAGACGCAGCTAAACAATATATTTTTAAGAAATGTAATCTGCAAATCCAGTGCATACAATCTGTCTTGTGGAGCTGACAACAGACAGAGGAAATGCAGCACTAAGAGAACATTATTTTCTCAGCTAAGCCAAGGAAAAGCAGTTCAATCTTTCAATCAGCTGCAAGAACCAAAAAAGAAGCCAGATCCTTATTTCAACAAAACAGGAAAACAACCCATATGCTGAAAGATGTATTCCCATGCTCTAACACAAACTTTTGAACTGTTCTTATGCTTGTATTCTCTACAAAAGAGAAACAGTGATTCGTGCATAAATAAAGATCTTCGTGCACATCTCTGAAAGCTGAGGACACAGAATTTCTAAGACCTACATCTCTCCCAAGAGCTAAAGCAAAACAGGTAGAAGTTACACTACAGAATTTCTCTTCAGTATTAGAGAGGGAATTGCACTTCTGTTTACTCCTGCCTAATTATAAAGGAAAATAATGGGTTAAAAGTAGTTACATATGCTTCAGTTTCAGCAGAAGAAAATGAATCTATTAAACCTACGAATATTTCCTGAAACATGACCGCTCTGGTTTTGCTTTTCCATTTCACAGCAAAGAACAAAACAAAAACAAACCCAACAACAACCAAAAAACCCACCCAAAAAACCACCACCACCACAAAAAAAAAAAAAACACCAGGCTCAAAACTGAAGCTTAAATGAATAAAAGACATATTACTGTTGTCTTCTTTGAACATTAGACCAATTTTTAAACACTACCGCACACATTTTCATAACGCTATGCTGTGTTTTAGACGAACACAGCTTACACGACTATCTTAAATCTTATCTCCTGCAAGCAGACAATTGGTACCTAACCAGATACCCATGCTTTAGTCCTGCCCATGTGCTAGTGTGGAATCAGGCGTGATCAAATGACTGCAGAGGAAATGTTGATTATACGCCAACGAGGCCACAGCCTACAATCAACGTCGAATGCTGTATTCATTTCCACTCCAGGCGGACAGGTAATCAAGCACTGCCATGCTATCCATGTGCACAGGAGGAAAATAACCTTCCCAAAAAGACACGGACAGCGGTGGGCAGACCTCTGGTCCTAGATCCAGCTGTGCTGGTGGAAGACATTGGCTTCAAGGGCTCGATAGTATCCCTCTGCCTTGAGTCACTGTTCCTCTCTCCCAACAAAAGAGCATTTCGAGCGTTCTGTCTAGTGTCTGGTGAAATCAGACTGGTATGCTAAGCTCTGGCCTGAGATAACCGGATTGATTTATCCTAGAAACAGGAAAGGGAGGGCTTGCACAAACAATTCTGCTGGCAGATGACAGGGGAGAGACTAAGCTCTGGTGGAAATGAGTGAAAAGCTGAGAATAGTGTTTTTTCCATGTGTTCAGCTGGATTTGGAAGATAATGTATACTCAAAGCCTCAGACCAGAGTCTAATTCACATACAGATTTGTATTGCCACAAAAGCTATGGCCACTGCTTAGAGTTAACGGTCTAGGTCTTAATAATTACAGTTAGTACAACTGCTTGGGTGGTTGCAATTATAGTGCAATCAAGATGCACTGTATATAGAATACACCTCTACCCTGAAAAAAGAATCAGAGAAAGTCATGTAAGCATGTTTATGTGAGTATAACTGAGTCCACAGATGCTGACGAGGGATGGAGAAGCCAAAGGAATACGACCTTCTCTGAGGGGCAACGGTGCTCTTCCTATTCCTTCACCACACCAGAAGCAGTGACGTCTTAAAACTGTTACCATTACGCTGTGGATTAGCAACTATTGGCAACGGCTGACTACAAATAGCCACATTAAAACTTACGAGTTTGCCTGCCTACCCAAACCTCACAGTTTACATATTCGCTCTCGTCTAACAGTCAGGGACCAAGCCCGCTGATGCATAAATAACCCCTTCCAGAAATACGTTTCGGTACCAGTCTGAACGAACGGACACAAAGCAGATGGCAGTAGATGAGCAGAGACGTGAGAGAACATTAACTGCTATATTTACACTCACCCCCATGAACCCACAGACCCATAACAAAGCAGCTGTCTTTTCCAGACCGAATGCTACCAAGCTGTTGTGTGTTACCTCTGCACCTCTGAGGCTGCTCCTGGGAAGTGCAAAGGCGTTTTTAGAGAAAACTGGAGAGGAAGGCAGCATACTCACTAACAGAAGAATAAGTGGAGCCAGAGATGTCCTACCTGGACAGTGTAGGATTTACTTGCCTTAAGATGGCCTCCTGCTAGCCTGCAAACTCCCTGGCTGTACCCCAGCTGCAAAGTTGCCCTCCTTTACGCTGATGGTTCCTTCTCTTTGTTCCGCACTCCAGGCTCTTGGGATGACAGGTGAACATTACATCACCACGTGCCTGTTTCCCCTGTGCCACAGAGGTCATGTAAGTAGAGTTGGCTGCTTCAGTATCCTCTTTACAGCCAATCAATGGCAGCTACTTATCACACCACGTCAAAAATAATTGTTTCAGGTTCTCTCATACAGGGAAAGTTTCCCAACATGCTTTAAATGCCATGTGCTGAGAAGTCTGGTTTTGAGTATGCATCAGAACATGAAAAAGTGTTTTATATAATTACCTTTCCTTGGCATTTTTGGACTAAGCAAACTGAGGAACTGCCAGCCTGTGCTCATAGCAGAACTTCAAAACACTCAGCTGGTAAGTCTTAAATACTTTACTATGGAAAACAAACAATTTCAAAGAAAGATGTCACTAGAGGAATATGAGTCCCTTGAAAAGGTCACTAAAACAATATTATAATACTCGAGATTGACTGAACAGATACAGTTGGAGAAGCTGAGTTTCAAATATTTAATCAAATAAGAAGCTAAAATCTAAAGTCAGTATAAAAGCCTTCATGACTATCACTATCATGACTGAATTCCACTGGAGACAGAAACTCAAATATATCCAGAATACTCCCACAGCCAAACATGGCAGCACTTTGATGTACAGGACTATGTGCTGATGGCAATAATGAAGTCAAGAAAAGCACAGGTTGTGGAATTATGTTATTCTGACAAGGTACAACCCTGCGAACTGGGCTGAAGAACAAGGGTATGTGGAATAGCAGCTTTGCAATCTGACCCACTAACCCCTAAGGGCTCAGATTTAGGTGTGGAGGAGAGGGCATTTTGTGAAGGACTCTTACCCCACTCACTCCACAAGAGGTCAAGGTCTTTCCTTAGCATATGTACCTGCAAGGAATTTCCCAGCTCAAAGAGAAGTTGTTTCAAGCAGCTCTAAGGCCTTACAGGAAACATATTTGTGGTCAGTGCTACCTGACCACAGCAGAGGAACATAGGTGGCAACGAAAGCTGGGGAGAACTTGGCTTCAGTAGACCTATCATCTGAACTGCCAAATTCCTCGGTACTTCTAGGAGAAAACTGGGGAAAGGCAAGTCTGCTCCTGTACAATGTGAAAGGCATTGCAGATCTGTGTCTTTCCAGTCTTCATTACAGGAAGAAACTTATTAGGAGAATGTCACTCTGATAAATCACTTTCTTCTTCTGTCCAAGCTGAGAAAAACAAAAAATATAACCAAACCAACCAAGAAGAAAGTGGATTAGATTCCTTTTATTAAATTCCTAGTGGAATTAACTGTAACCAAAGCAAGGATTTTTTTTTTTTTTAATATGATTTTCAACCTGGTAATGCCCCTTCAGGATTTATGAAATAAACCCATCTATAAATCAGCATGCCTTCTTTCAACTAATCCTTCCTAAAAGTATTAATTCCTTGTAAGAGTGAAGCTGGATTTGAAATGTGACAGAGATAAATGAGAAAAAGCTAAGAGATGCCTACGAAGTCCTAGTCTGTGCACGTGCACTGCAAGCTATCTCTTTGCTGATGTAACAGTTGCATGCTGAAGCTTGCCCAAGCTTTTTAGAGGGGAAACTACAAGCAGCTGCACATAAATCTGTGCATGTTTCTACTTTAAATGAAGACAAACTTTTTTTTTTTTTTAGATCAAGTGATTCTTTGTGTGAAAAAAAGGAAAAGGATTTTTGGGTTGGTGTTTTTTCAGGTTAAAGTAAAAATGTTATTCATCTTTTGTTTCTTTAGATATGAGAACACCCAAAAATTCATGGCTTTATTTTGTCTTTTGCCAGGCCTTCCTCATTAGCATATACCACTTTTATTCCAGCTTAATGTGGTACCCATCATTAAGACAAGCACAGAAGCAGCAGTATTATTTAACTTTGTTAGTCTTAAATACTGTTTCTCTCTTGAATGCAAACCACAGTGGGGGACGGAACTTAGTGCTAATGTTGCATTGCAATTACTGATCCAAAGCAAAACGGGCTAGAAACCCCATGGAATTTAGGATTTTCTTAGTCAACACCAGATGATGTTTGGTTTTTACCATACTAATTACCACGCTGAACTTCACACTAATCAGGCAATCCGAGCAGCATGCATTTTTCTGCATCAAGTGGCTTTAAACTGCCATAGCAAACACATTTGTTTAAGCACTTACATGTACGGGCAGTTGGGAGGGACACGTTAACCTAAACCAAACAAGGTCCTGCAAGCTGCTCTGCCAATTTACATCATGCTAGCTACATCCTAAAACTAGAGGCACATGAAGGAATTAATCCTTGGCACACCAAACTGGAACATATGATGCAGCTCCTAACTTTTTAGCCTCGGTGAAAGCTGTTGCAGAAGGCTGAATTAGAGAAGGTCGTGTTTGCCACCCTTTCAAAGACCCGCACTCCCACGCACAGCTCGCCATTTCACACTTTCACACACACCGCCTGCTCTCACAGCAGGATTTGCTCCGGGCTGATTTTCTGAAAGTCATGTCAGTCTAAGGCTCTGTTGTGTTTTTGCAGTTCCCGTACTGCTAGATTTCGTTGTACTCTTGGGAATCTGTTTCCACTGAGCAACATCAACAATACCCAAGCATGGCTGCATCTTCCCCAGACAGGGAAAGGAGTGACATACTCCTCCTGCTGTAGTATCCAGTGTCTGAAACTCTTATAGTAATTCAGCAGTGTGGAAAAGAATGAAAAAAAGCCCTAAACAAGGCACTATGCACACTGTGATGTCTTTTAAATGAAAAGTCAAGATAGAGAAACACATGGATTTATTTTGTTAACCACAAGGTAAGTAAATTGTAACTAATTCCAGATCAAATAAATAGGGCCAATTAAGCCACACCTTAATCTCTCTTCAACAGTATCGTCAAAAAACTCTCTCAAAAGGAAGCTCATAAAGTATGGTACATGTCAGGTGTGAGGTTGGAGATCAGTCAGCACACTATGCATGTGTTTCTTTGATGAGATGCTGGCTTACCCAAATGTGTGTGATGTTCTGGTCATCTGCATGGCTGTTGCTCTCAAGTAGATGCTCTTTGGTGGTTTTTCTCTGCAACATAGTTCATGAAGCATCCTATCTCAGCAAAATACCCTGTTGCTGTGTTCCAATCCTATTATGACTTCAAGAGAGTCGACACTAACAAATGTGAGAGAAGCACCCGTTTTAAGTCTTCACTACACAATAACATGCTCAGCTGGATTCTAAGCTGGCAAATGCCTCCTTCCTTCTCTTCATTTTCCTGTCCCTTTAGCCATAAAGTATTGTAGCAAACTCAAAAACAGGAAGGTGACTTTCAAGTGCTGCATCATCCAAGCCAGAAAAACGAGTAATACAGTCTTCTATTACCAGCTCATTTTCCAGCGCAAATGATCCCTTCACCATAAACTAACATTTTCTCTATTGTTCCCCAATATTGAACCATTTACCACATGAACTCAAATCTTCTTTTACAAGGGCCTGTAGTGACAGGACAAGGGGTAATGGGTTTAAATTGAAAGTGGGGAGGTTTAGATTGGATATCAGGAAGAAGTTCTTCCTTGGGAGGGTGGTGAGGCACTGGAACAGGTTGCCCAGAGAAGCTGTGGATGCCCCATCCCTGGAAGTGTTCAAGGCCAGGCTGGATGAGGCTTTGAGCAACCTGGTCTAGTGGAAGGGGTCCCTGCCCATGGCAGGGGGGGTGGAACTAGATGATCTTTAAGGTCCCTTCCAACCCAAACCAGTCTGTGATTCTATTTTTAACCACTACCCCTGACACTGTTCTCACACTGATCAATCTTTCTCCCCTCAACCCACACAACACACCTTCAGTCAGGATTTACCTCCAGCCTGTGCTATGGTTCATATAGTACAGTAGGACACAAAGTCCCCATGCAGTCTTGCTCACACTGTTTCCTTAGGAAAAACAGAATTACTACAAAAATAATTATTTGTTTCTCAGCTGCAGCAGCAGGTAAAATCTGCAAGCCAGAATCCCCTTCAGGGCCTGGCTGGAGAAGTCTGTTTCTTGCTTGTGGTTTTTGTCTTTTTTCTCCCCCACTGCTTTCCCTGTCCTTAATAGAACAAAAATAGCAGGCTAATATTATTTCAATTTTAGAAGCAACATAGTGGAAAGCAAAAGAGAACAAGGAACTGAATTGGAAACAAGGAGAAAGGAGGAGAAAGTAGTATCTCTTGCTAAAACTTGAAATGTAGACAAGCATTCACATTAAATAAAACATACGTAATTGGTGTGGTGCGTTATCAAGATTATGATACAAGTTCCAACTAAAAAAAATGATTTGGGTTTCCCTCATGCTCTCCACAACTCTCACTGTAACAGTAATACAGTTATCTGCAGGATTCAGCACTTCCAAACACCAGAGCCATTAGATATTAATGTCATAGGTCAATGCATTGTTTAATTTTAATTTAATGAAAATCAGAATCCAAATTTAGCTACCTGTTAGGAGTCTGTTTGAGGCCACCTGAAAGACAACCTTCTCATCTCTTACACCAAGAGAGTGTAGAAAACCCAATAGACAGGTAAAATAGACATAAGAAACTCGGGAGCAGCACCAGAGGTCACCTGCTCTGTCTTCAAACACCTGACTGTCAGGAAAAGCTGTATTAAAAACTATTGCTGTAAAGTGCTTTAAAAACAAAGAGGCAACAAATAAACAAGCCAACCACTTCAGGTTAATACTCTAGCTACTGATAGCCCAGTGGGAGAAGTTCCAGTTTATTTTTGCTTTCGTCTCCAAACTATGTTTCATTTGTATCCAGAAAGAAAATCTGCCAAAACTTGAAAGCTAAGAAATGGTTCGTTATCTTCATTTCCTGCAATGTTTAGAGTTAGCGATACCCCAGAAATCAGTACACAGACATAAGCTGGGTTTGTAAGAGCCTCCCCTCAGCAAATGCTACATGAGCAGAGCACACCTTGATGTCGTGTCGAAACTGCCGGGATATCATGTCACCTACACAGTGCTGCCATGGTGTAAGACGTCTCCTGTGTGGGCATCCATTGCTGAGTATACCAAACTCAAACACTGTCTGAAGCGCGGGGAAGGGGCAGAGGGAGGGCGACACAGAATGGGTGCTTCAGAGAACAACTGAAATAAATGATATCTTTTAATGACAGGTAATTGGTTATGTGCCCACATTTATATGCAATTAATACGGTCCAAACAGTCAATCTACCATAACTCAAGAGAACCAGGTAGTGGGGATTAAAGGAGGATGAGGCACTGTTACACTGTGAAACTAGATAGTTTGAACAGGTGTCTTCACTGGGTTATCTTTTGAAAACTTTATGGAAAAAAGCAAGTTTGAAAAATTAGCTGTTTAAATTCTCTCTTTGCTTCCTGGCAGTTAAAATGGGAATGAGAATAAATACCTCCCTGCATGAGGCATGAGGATTAATTTGTTTGTGTATATAAATGGGTATTTAAGTATCAACTACTATTTTATTTTTAACACCTTATTGGGACTACTGCATTCCTACCCGAGTTCAGCTTTTGGCAAGAGATTAAGATTGAGTCAAAATGGGAACAGGTGTTTGGAAGATGATAGGGCTGTAATAAAAGCGCTAACCAAGAAAACGAAAGGAAAAATAATTTAAATATGGCATTCATTTGTATCCTGTGAAACAGAGAGACAACCAAAAGAAAATGCAAAATCACAAGAACTAAGAGATATTTAGGAAAATGTCTTTGCCTACTGTGATTCATTCCCAAGGGGCCACAGTCTGAGCAGGGCTGTCCTTTGGTCCCCAGGTCATCCTGTTCTTGTACAATCTTATGATGTCTGTTAAAAGGCCAGGCATTCAATAAACACCAGTTTCAATGCTTAATACTAGTTGGGTAATAAAACATTTTCAAAGCCTCAAAAGGATGTAGGAGTTTAAGGCCACTATCAGCAAGATTTGAGCTCCTAAATTACATCAGGTATTTTTACAGTGTGGGTTTCTGGCACCTAAGATCCCTACAGCCATTACTAGGTCAAACTGATTTTTATTTCTAGGGATTGAGCACATTCTTTTGCCAGCTGCAGTCAGAAGAAAAGCTGAAACCATCCATTTCAAGGCTCAAACTCATGAAAACAGATGTTTTCTTAGTAAAAAGAAGAGTTACTGACCTTGAAGCTTCATAAGAAGATTCAATATTTACCGTTTTTTAAATATCTTTCCCTCAACAATAAGAAAATTGACAATAAAAGCTTTCAAGTGGCTTTTTTTTTTTTTTTTGAAAGCAGACAGTGCTCAAACCCCAGTCCTGCAAGTTAAACCTGTTCTCATCAAGATGTACAATTAATTTCATACGACAGTAAAAGCAAATAAAGCAATGATTTTTAAAAGCAAAGATTTACGGGG
>NW_010240433.1:31448-55246 GCF_000690775.1 Eurypyga helias | reverse complement strand
CTATGATTCTATGATTCTAAAACCCCAACTCAGAATAAAAAACAACCAAAATGGTCAAAGGAACAGAAAAAAGATGCCTTAGGTTGGAAAAATTACACATTACAGCTTCTATTGTGACCTGATAACTCTTTTGTTAATTCCACTTCTCACAGTCTTTTGCTATTATTTATATCTGAAGATGTGAGATTTGTGCAAATAAAGCAATTCAGTGATTATATAATGAAAATCAGCTGTGCTTTACCATCAGTATCTACAAGTCTCTATGCCTTGTGTCAGATGGAAATCTGAATTGCACTCACAGGCAGGTTGAAGAAGAATGGGGAGCTCCAAGAAGAAGTGATAGATGCCTAAAAAAAAGAACAGAGAAACCAAAGATGGAAGAAGAAGCAGCAGCAGGATGGTTGTGATAAAACATATAATGGTCATACAGTGGCTATGACCTTCATCAGTAATACTGATCTTCCATTTGGTTTTTTAACTGTCAGACAAGGAAGAGCAGCGAGTATATAACTCAAACTCCAATTTCCTTCAGCTTTTGCATGGCAAACCCTCTAAGTCTGCTATTGCTAATAGTCATTACACGAGTCATCAGACTCTGATGATGAACCAAATGGCTTCGGTTGGCTGCAATCCAAAATCAAATATGGGTATAGCCTAATGATAGCTTAATGATAGTCCTACTTTCAATGAGATCAGTTGATCAAAAAGGGTTATCCAGTGTCCTACACCTTCAGAATGTCTCAAAACTATCTCTGTCAACAAACCTCTGCCCTGTAGTCATAACCCTGAGTTATCCAAAACGTCATCTGCAGAATAACTGAACTGTATTTGTGCCTAAACATAACTTTTTCTGGATCATAACATTTTCTGGATCATAACTGGATCATAACATAACTTTTTCTGGATCACTGTGTCAAAACATACAAAATGGACTTTAAGCATGCTTAACCCTGGGTATCCTACCCTCTCTTCTTTTATTTTCTCCTTTAAGTAGTGATGCTGTGAGGTGATGCGAGATCTTGCATTTCCATTCACAGCAGAGGACTCTGTGGAGTGCTCTGACTTGTGACCCTTATCCTTGACACACATCCTGGCTGAGGAGCATGATCACTTTGGACAGCCTGCTGTGCCCCACACTGGGATTTACAGTAGCACAGACTAAATATTATCCATTTAAACTTATACCTACAGATCCCAAGCAAGCAAAGCTGCAGACATTTCCGTCTCAGTTCCTAATACCCGAATAAACTAACGTGAACTTTATATATTTATATATACACTGTATTGTCGATCTCTCCTTTATGGGCTACACTGGTGGCAGTGTTTTCTGTTTCTAATCGCCATGGCCTTTATGATACTGTACTTAATGAATTATGCGCCTCAGGAGGAGGTCAGTGAAAGAATTAAGCTAAAAACCCCTAACAGTGTTGTTGGCCAGGAGCCAGCTCTTTCCAGGCTGTGTTTCTGCATGAGGTCTACCACAGCTGGAGCAAAACGACTTGCAGGTGGCTCAGTGGGCAACAGATCACACAGTACTGCTCTGTCCGCCCCTCGACAGCAAGGAGGGAGTCACCTATGCCTGCCGTTGGTGGCTGAAAATGAGCAGGAAACGTCTGACAATCTTGATTAAGAACTCCCAAGCATTGAACTTTCCATAAGGAAAAGGTGCACTCAGATCTCCCGGCTTCGACATTCCAACTTCCAATTTAAATACTGCTTGGGGTCCAGGAGAAAATGCTAGCGCTTACCCTTGTGATGTTAGGCGGTGGATGGCTTAATAAGGATGATGTGCGTGGCCCAGTCAGCACACCAAAGCCTGGGTAATCAAGTAGGTATGCTTCGTTTCCCCCCACCGCCAAAGTTTCATTCATAGAGGATTTATACGTTTTATTTTAAAAGTAGCTGAAACATGCTAAGTAATTTTCTGGAGTGTTTTTAAAACTATTAATTTCTGAATTACATGAACAGATGCATATGCACAGTAGAAAATAGCATCAACTAGCTTGGGGGAACAGAGGAGCTCAAAGACCCGGCCAAATAAAGTTAGGTTCCCCTAACAGCCTGCTTGGTCAACTCCTTTCATGTCCCTGGGAACCCCACCACTCGGCTGTTCAGCTTGACTTTCTTGCAGATTAATAACTTGTGGTTTTAAAAATATATAAATCTTCTATATCTACAGAAATTGAGGAACAGAAGGATTTTCCACATGTCAGTGGACAAAAACTACTGTCCATTTGCTGCAGGACTTATTGGAAGCTCCTTAGCAAAACAGGCCCAATCCTGCCACTGTGGCAGCCAAGGATGAAGGGCTGCGGTGACCCTCCTGTAAGCAAGCTGGGAGCCAGCTGGGCTGTGGGGCGAAGACCAGGGAACTCACGAACGTGTCTCCATCAGTGGCCACAGGTAGGTAGGTGCCAGGTGTCACCACATGCGAGGCAACTCTGCCTCTCCCAGGAACCTTGTAGGGCTCCTCATGAGCAAAAGCAAACCCAGCACACATCAAAACCGGCTGCACAACTGCGCTGTTACTCTGTGAGGCACACAGGACCTCAGATATACACGTGCTCATCAAATCTGCCGCTGCTTTCAGCGACCCGGCGGTTTCTCAGCTTCCACCGGTGAGAATTTTATGCAGTTCTAGAAACACTGTGGCTTAGAAGCAACACTACTAGTGACCAGAAAGCTGGAGTTTTTGTCCAGAAAATACTAAGTCAATCTCATTCTAGAAATCTGAAGGCAGTGTGAGGGACAAGCATGCTGAGCATTTGGTGCTGGGAGTCCTTGGGTTTGGTGGGACGATGCAGCAGAGTTGTAAATTTGGGATCAGCTAAATGTTTTGCGGAGCCTTCACCAGCATATTCAGTTCTGCGCTTCAGTTCCAGCGATGAAGGTTGGCAACTGATGTCGTGATATAAAAATAGGAAAGACCTTAATGATTTCTGCCGTACTTTTCTAATTCTTAAAATGGCTGCTACTCCTCTTCTGAAAGTAAAACTGAATGGCTTGAACTGTGGCCTCCTGTTCTTTACCAGCCCTCCTTATTAATTGCATTTATCAAATCAGGAATGAGAAACAATAGCATGTGACTTAAGCGACTATAAAATGGTTAAACCCTTCCCCAGATACACACAAGAAATGAACGGAGATTACTAGTAAGCATAAGGGTTGATATTTTGGCACTGAATGTAACCACCAAATGAGTTAACTAAGAGATAACTAAATCTGCGTGCAAAGAACTGGCTAAAAGTTTATAGAAAATAACATACGTGGCCAAACTTCAATGTGCACCCGGTTCTGGCTCCTGATTTACCCACTAAAGCTCACAACATCTCCAACACAGTTTCTTCTCCATTTCCCCCATGCAAAGCCGTGCGAATTCAGAGGGACCCAACCCAGAGTCCCACACCTCCAGGGATTTTATTGTATTGCAAACATGCCCACATGGTCTGGAGAGTCACGCAGAGCCAGAAGAAGCTAACACTGATAGGCGTATTCTTAATTATCTTCACACTCATCTCGTGCCGCAGTACTTGTCGTTCTTATGGACAGGACAGGGTCTGGGATTAACAACCAGAAAGAGTCAGTGGCACGGCGTGTACAGCAAAGAGCCCACAGCTCTTCCCATCTGGTCTCTAATCCTCATTCCTGCACCCTTGATCATTAAGTCTTAATTTATTGCAGTTTAAACAAAAAAAAAATCTATAATGAATAACATACAAGCTCATGTTCCTGGTAGCTCTCATTCCCTATAAATTCCCACTACACCTAGGAAGCTGTGGTTTGATTTTCTGTGTTGCTAATTGGTGAGCGCAGCCAAAGAAATTGCTAGCAGGTTTTCATCTATTGAATTTATTTACCACCATGGAAGGGGAAGGGGGCCATTCCGCTGGGAAGGAGGGAGAAACTGGAAGGATTACATTATTTTGACCTTACATTTGAGCTGACATCTAGCACGGTACTAAATCAATGACTTGGCACAGGAGACGGGATTAGCACGGGTGGGTTACAGCAGTTTGCAGGAGTGCAGCTGTCCTGTGGCTACCAGTGGATGTCAGCAGAGGCTCCAGTTGCAAAGGAGCCAAGTGGAGAGAGACAAAGGAAAGAAAACCCTCCAGGTTCTCTTAGTATAGGCAGCACACAATGCACAAGTGTTCCAACATGGCTAGTCTCTCCCAGCTCATGATTTAGGACCACTAGCGAGCAGTAGGACATTAAAGGATGTAGCAAAGCTGATCGGGCTGCTTGTAATTCTTTATGCTTTCACCTTTCAAAAGCAATATTTTTTCAGTTAATTTAAAAACAATGAACAAAGTCAGGAGGCCCACTGCAGCAATAGTAGTGATGCTGGACGACAGATTAAAAAGAAGCAAAACATATATCATCTGCTCCCTCTCCTCTGGCAGAGCAGCCACTGCTCCAGGAACACTTAAATGCAACAATAAAAAGCCAAGCTCTCTAATAATTGCTTTGCAGGGGTTGGACTGCAACCTTTTACTGAAGCAAACAATCTGGACAAGCTAAGCACAGGGTTTTAGCTAAACTCTTAACAATTTTATCTAGAGCAAACAAACAAACAAACACCACACAACTGGAAAGAGTTTCCTTCGTGGAATTACAGTCCATCAGCTCGTACAAGCAAAAGCTGACCTCGTTTCCCCAGTGAACACTCCTGGCAGTCAGTCACTGATAAGAGTGACTGATGTCCCCATTCAGGGACAGATTCTGATGCCATCGCTGATGCTGAAAAATATAGTTCTTATGAACAACGAGGTGCTACCCAAGAAGAGAACAGGCATCTCACAGATTAAAGAGGTTTCATCTAAGGAAAGTGGTGGAAAAATCCCATCACCATAAGACTTTTCCTCAAAGTAAATGTGGAGTTTTCCTGTCTTTCTGTGCTGAAGTAATGCAAAATAGGTCTATTCATAGGATAGGAACCTGAAACTGTAAAGTTCTGTTAGTGGATGAAGGCTTCTCTACTCCTAGTTGATAGAAAGCAGTATCCTGTAACATAAGGATTGAGAACCCTTTTTAGTTATTCCAGCTTGGAGGGATGCTGTTTGGTTTAACATTTCCTGCTCTTCCACTCTGCCCAGTCTGTAAATACAAATTATGGCTCATGTGGTCACTAGAGCTGGTCAAGTGTTTCATGAAAATACTTCAGTCCTACAAACTGACATGTTTCATGGGAACATGCAAGTTTTAACAAACTTCTGTTGGGAAAATTTTCTTGGGTCCAGAATGAAATTTTTGGTCAAAACCACAGAGAGAGAGGGAGAAAGATCTACCTCATAATAACAAATACCATAGTGATCATTTTTCCTCATAAATCAATCCTTTAAGGCTTCTAAATATTTTTCTGCCTGGTTTCCTACACAAATGAAAGTTACATGACTGCACGATTTCCCTGTTTATCTCTCAGTTCTCCCTTAAAAAATTTGAACCCAGTGGCCAAATTCAGTATTTATAGCGGTTACTCTGCACTGTTTGGGAGTTTTGGAGAAACCGGGGTCTGAGTAGAGGAGAGAGATGTGCCCACTGTGGGAAAGTCTTCAGCATGAGAACAGACATGGTGTTTTCTTGCTAGCTTGGGAACGAGTCTGGCAGATGCAAAGTAGGGAATGGGAGATGATCCAAAGGTGAGGTGGGAGGCGGCCACAGACAAAATGAAGGAAGAATCCAAGATAATTGCAGTGGATGGGTGATGAGAAGAAGAGACACACGACTCATCCATAGGAAACTTGAATTGTTTATCAGTTCTTCCCAGAACCACTTACACTATTTTTCTGTAGGTTGTCAGCACTTTCCTGAGGACGCTGTTTTCAGAACTGAGCAGCACAGAGGAGAAAGCACAGAGCTGTACAAAGAAGATCTACTTTTCTCTTTTTTGAGTGCAAACCTCATTTTCTGTATCTTTCAGCACTGCTTCTTCACAGGCACCCCTATCTGCCTCAGGCACTTTCTATTTATTTTTCCTCATGTCTTTTTGCTTAATTTTATATCACCGGTATCCAAGACTATATCTCATGTGCCCTTAAAATATTAGTTTTTCCTTTTCTTGTTCCTTTGATGTCTTCTAACATGAGCAGACTCTCATATCTGAACTGTGTTGTTCCTCACTTATTTCCCTTCTCCTCTTCTGTAGCTGTAGGAATACACTCACCGTGGATTACGAGGCATGAAAATACGTCAAACAGGAGTATGGCAGTCTTTTAAACAGGTGAAGTAGGACTTGAAAGACTAGACAAGTCTCACTGGAGGATAAGAGCAAGAAGCTTTTGATTTACCGAGAATAAGGAAGCTTCTGTGGAAAAACACTGGAGAAAACTATTAAAAATAAGCAGGTGTATTGCTCTAACAAAAACTCTTCTGAAACCAGTTTAGCCACAGAAGAGGAATAATAGCTTCCATTCACCCTCTGGATATTTACAGGTTATGAACAGATTTTGCAAAAGCAGGCTGAGCTTCTCACAGCCACAGGATACACAAACTCTCCTCAGGGTTCGAACGAGCTTATTTAAAAGTGTAATTGACATATATTGGCATCTTCAGAGAAATCCAAGTAAGTATAAAATAGTTCTAGAGCCTACTCCCTACAGGTTCATCAGAAAATATTTTATGATTGGAACAGGCTTTTTTTCTTTCACTAGAGTGAGTGCATTGTCCCTCTTAACTGAATTTACTAAAGGGATGTGCAAACCCAAAGCAACAAGAAGAAAAAAACAGTATTGTTCAGAATGAGTTATTTTATAGGGTGTTACCCATATTTAGCTTCAGTGTTCTGGTAATTTAACACATGGAATAATACCAGCTAGTAATTTTGGCTTTGAATGTTGTTATTTTATGTCTTATGAGAAGTTAATTGCATCTTAGACACAATCAAAAAAGAAAAACAAAAAAATCCCTGAGATATAGGGCAGATTTCTTTCTGTTGCTTTCTATGCATTCAGCACCAGTCCGTGCTAGACCAAGCAAAACTGAAAATGGGGGGGTGGGGGTGGGGTAAAAAGTGAACACAGCAGGTATAACAGGGAGCTCAGACCACAAAAGGGTGCTATCATTTTATAACATGAGCTAGCCTTCCATAGCGACCTGCAAAGAATGTGGCCTTTAAAATAGCTTCACTAGAATTAGTAGCCTTTCAGGAAATATTGCTATTGTTCTGAATTCCACTTGAAAATTTAATTTGCCCCCTGTTATTTTCAGGCAAATTCCAGCAGAGCTTTATTCTGTGAAATCTGTGTAGGTGGATAAGAAACTTCGTCTTGACTCGGGAAATCATACGCCTCCGTACGCAGAGTGATCTATTTATCATGTGTATGTTTATTTGCTCAAAAAGAGAAAGCTTGTGCAGATATAATTCCCGTGTAGGTGTGTGTGTTCTATATTGGAATCATTAGCACTCTATAATTAAATTGTATTATTCTGTGAAATGCCTAATTAATTAGAAAATATTAAAATGTTAACTACTAAGTATTGAAATGTGACACTTCAGAGTCTGGTCTTAAAAACACCCATAATACCGGTACTGCAGTGCAGAAATAACACAGGGTGAGGCAGCTTTCATAGAAACAATATGCCAGAAAATGAATTGCCTCCTGACAAGAAGTGAGACCTCCATTCTGAGCACTCTTGCTTTGAGGAGTATACATCAGGTAGCCATGAGCTGAATCCACATGGGGCTATCTCAGACAAGGGCAGCCTGGTGTGATACAGGGATGGCTCGGTTGTCTTTCCATCATTACGGAAAGGAGGTAAGTGTAGCTGGTTATGGTAGTGTGGTGATCAGAAGGTGTGGTATTTTAACAGCAGCCTGCAAGGTACCTGTGCTGTTGTGGCTGCAGGCCCATGGTGAAGTGAAAGAAGCCAGGGTAGCCAGAAACCCTGTGGGTGCCCAATGTCCCCCTTCAAGGGGTCAGGCATGTCCCCGTGAGCTGGCACTGCGCTCCCCAGCTGCCGTGAAGACGTAACTGGCAGCTCAAAGCCAAATGCTGTAACTGATGTGCATGAGTGGATTGCATACACATTGCTAATTCGCAGTGGCTCCAGTTGCAGGTGGCACAGCCTTCTATTTGACTCAGATTTTGCCCAAGCTAATAGGGGAAGAAAACCCTTAGATTTGTAACCCATTAGCAATCATCTCATAAAAACTATTTATTTGGCTTATGAATCTAACCTCTTCTAATAACATGAAAAATATGGGGTGTAGGATACAATTTGGGAAACAAATTAATAAATTGCCATATTTCTGCATTAAAAGGATGTCAGTGCTGAGTTAAATATGTCCATGAAAATGACGGTAACTGGATCATCTGTGTAATTCTGAAACTTACTACTTTATAAACACAAAGCTGATTTTGGATTGGATTCTGCTGAGATCAGCTAAACAGTCAAATTTGTCACTGCAGCTAAACATAGAGGTGAGCAGATTTTTCATGTATTCTGCTTTATTCTAGTATATACTGTACATTTATTGAGAGAAATATTCAGCAATATCACTTTGTTCAAAGTCATTGTGTAACATGGCTATTGGATTTGTGGTTTTGTATTATGGTAACTTTACTTTTTGCTAAGAAACAATCTGCAAAAGGAAACGTGGAAGTCTCTTCCACCCAGCTGTACAGCTTTTCAACTTAACGACGGGCTACCAGCAGTCACGCTGTGTTATTTCATACTGTCATGTCTGAAAAGATGTGACAAAATATGGCAGAACACAAGAGGTCAGAAATTCAGGAGCTGAAATATACAATTACCATTTTGGGAGAAAAAAAACCAAAACACCAAACCAAAAACAATAACATAAAAAAGGTTCTCTGCAAAATGTAGCCAAGTAGCAAATATGTGACCAACTAGTTGACGGCCAGTTTGGAAAGGAACGTATACCACTTCCTTCCCTTTCTATACAATTAGTGGGTGAGAGGGGTCTGTCAGCAGGAGAAGAAAAATGTGAAACTAAGGGCAAGAAAGTCCACGAGAGTGCCTTACATGGCCTCCACTTTGGTTTGGGTTTTGTTTTTCTTTATTTTCTTTTTTTCCTCTGGGTAGATAATTAATAGCTCATGGCATTTTCTTTTTTTTTCTGTGGAAAATGTGGGTCCAGAGAGACCGGACATTTTATGACTTCTAATCAATTCCAACAAATTGTTCATTAACAGAAAAGTACTGGAAAACACCCTAGAAGTTGAAAGATTTCTGGTTTCCCATTTGAAGTGGCTTTTAGCTTTGAAATGTATTTCAAATGTATTTTTTCAAATGTCAAATAGTAAAATGCCTCAGGAATCAAAATAATTCATTTCAAGTGAAACAAAGTATTTTTTGACTCAAAATATTTCCAATTTTTTCCTGTCTGAATAAAAAGCAAAATAATTTAAACTGCCTTGACTGACAATTATTTCCCTTCCATGTTTTCTGAACTGCCAAGCTAGAACAAAATTTATTATTTTCACTGCAATGTGCTAAAATATGCATAAATCTATCTAGCTTTTTGTTGGATGTCAGTCAGGAAAAGCAGGTGGAAATTCAAACTTGGTCTATACAGGGGAAAAAAATGAGGCAGAGGTTAACCAATAATCTGTTATAGATAATGTACATTAATTTTGGGAAGCATAACTCGGAAAAGAGCTTTTTCTCAAAAGGCCTTGCTAGAATCATTGATAGAGATACTAAAAAAGACAGCACTTACAAACCTTCTATGATTTGATCAGATATTAAATGAAATCATAGTATGCTAAAAAGCATCAGATACACATTTATGCATTTTAATTACAGTCTAGTTTCAACTTTTGATATAAATTTTTGTTGCAGCACAAGCAAAGGGCAAATTTCCAGACACCTGGGGAGCAATGCTTCGCCCTGCTCCCTCCCTCTTGCAATGAGGTCATTACTCACTCGTCACTCCTATAATACTGCTATAACTGCTATAAAGCTTGTAATAGGGAAGATAAAAAAGGTAATTTTTAATAACTTAAATTATCTTTTCCTTTTCTTCAATGTTTAGCAATGGTTTAATCTCCTGCCTAAAAGGGCCTGCTTTAACTTGGCAAAACTATAAAGAACTTTTAATAGTGGAACTACCTCTTACCAGTTTCTGACATTTGTGCCTCCGATCAACTTCCATTCTGATGCCTGTGGCAGAATATGCATGGTGTGCACACGTACAGATTAACTGTAACAACTTTGATGATAAGCAGTTCATGTAAACACTGAGCTTTTAGGATCTGCTTACCACTTTGGGATCCTTGCTAATCTTAGGACATGCCTAAAGGAGGCTTCATGGTGCACTGTTTTTGGCTGGGATAGTTAATTTTTTTCATAGTAACTAGTAGCTAGTGTGGAGCTTTGTTTTGGATTTGTGCCGGAAAAGGTGTTGATAACACAGGGATGTGCTAAGCAGTGCTTACAGAGCATCAAGGCCTTTTCTGCTCCTCACACCAACCCACCAGCGAGTAGGCTGGGGGTGCACAAGAAGTTGGGAGGGGACACAGCCGGGACCAGATGACCCCAGCTGCCCAAAGGGATATTCCATACCATATGGCATCATGCTCAGCATATAAAGCTGTCTTTATCTCAACCCACTTCTCTCAATTCTACCCTTCCAAGTCTCTCCTCCATCCCACCGTTGGGGGGGGGGAATGGGGGAGTGGCTGTGTGGTGCTTAGTTGCTGGTTGGGGTTAAACGATGACCATATTCCTCTCCATAACATACTTTAGCTCAGCTGTAGCACCAGAGACAAGGCTGCTTACAGTCAGCCCAAGGTAAAACAATGGCAGGGGCCTTCGAACACTTTGCTGTTACACAACCAGGTCCAGCCCTCAGAAATGTCCCTTGGCATTGACCGATTTAGTAAGATGGGCATAGCCATGGAATTCAATTTGCTGCAGCCTTGCAGCACTGATGCAACTGATCTCACACTTCTAATCTATTAGACAAATGTGAAGTCAATTTGTACATCTGCAGTGGTCATTTGCTCAGGATATCTGAGCACAGGGCAGTTCCACTGGAGCTATTGAGCTTCTCCAACAAGCCTGCCAATTGCCTGGAATTCCTATACTAACAGCCAAAAAAGCAGCAGGGCAGTAGATGATGTATAAATATTTGCTGCCAAATATGGTGGAGTTGGCACCTGTGACTTTGGCTCAGTACTGCAGATCCCACTGCGAAGATCAGTGATTATTGCTTTAATAAGCAGTTCTTAAGTGAGGTACCTGATATGTGTTGTTGCAAGAGAGGGAGTGCCAAAGGCACAAAAGATGGGGAACTTATAACAAAACCCTAGTCCTTGGGGCTCACCATTCAACTTACCTAGGGTTTTATTATTCTTGAAAAATTTCTTTGAGTTATTTCAACCAAAAAACAGTACACACAAAGTTTTTTCAGTAGGTTGCTTATTAGTGAGATTCTCAAGTTGCCAAAAGTGCCCAGATTTCTGAGTCCCATTTTACAAGATTCAAAACTGTAGAAGGTCTCCAAAACTTGCTACTAACCTGTTTGTCGTATCACAAAATGTTTCTCCAAAGGGAGACATCGCCACGGGATTGGTTCGTAACTCTCTGATGATAGCAGGACTCTGAAAAGATTCTTGTTCAAAAAGCTCCATTGTCTCTTTGAACATCAGAAGTGGACATACGTTTATGTAAACGTCTTACAGGTAGGTCAGTTCTGTCCAGTGTGTGTGTAGTTCCTCTAAGTTACATTAACATTAAAAGAAGGAGAAAAGAGAAAGCAATGTGATGTTCAGCAACAGCTCAGTTGCCGTTTTATCTTTACAATGGAAACATTAACTGTACAGTCTGAGACTTGGCAATAATTAATCCAGATATAAAGAAAGAACCTTTGTCTCTGAATCTGTGTGCTGTGCTTTTGAATAAATGTACATTGGTGAACTATTTTATATATGACTCATAGTGTCGTAATTGGTTGCATATTCTTCAGTTAATATAGATACAATTAGAACATCAAGTTTGGAGAAAAGGGTAAAAGGTCGTGTTGTAAAAACCCCTGTCCTTAAAAACAGAGGTTGGATCTCTAAAGATTACCCCAAATAATTTCGCTTTCTGAGGCACAGAAGCTCACATTCTGTACTCAAGTAAAATCTCAGAATGGTGTGACTTATGGCATACATAACTATTAATCCCCAGTTCTAGGCAAAAGTCTCCAAAGAATGTTTCCATTGCTAAACAGGGAACAGAAGTTTGCAAAGGTGGGTTTGTCGCAGGCTTACCAGCAGATGGAGTTGGAACCAGGGTCTTGGTACGCATCACTGTTAACACAAATAAGGTTCTGTTCTGGAATAGCAGCACATAGCTGGTGTACTGGTGACATCTCAATTCATAATTGAACAAGTATGCAAGATATTAGTAGAGAGAGATTTTTATTCAAATTCAAGTGAGAAAACACACTTGAGAAGCCTGGAATCTGTGGTGTAATGTCTAATACCATTTGAAAAAGGTAAGAAAAAGGACAAATATGGCTTTTTCCAGTCACAAGCAACTGACTGGGTTATGAAAGTGATGTGTAAGGCTTTAAACTACTTCCAGAGAAAGTAAGCTTATGACAAAAAAAAAAAAAGCACTGTGCCAAAGAATACATTGTAAGTGATCCTCTTTACGTACAGTTAATTCTTATAGCAAGTTTTCCTCTGACTTACCTACATCAATAAATCCAATGACAAAGATGTTACTTAGACAGTTTGGGACAGAAAACTTTAAGAAGTTATTTAATGAAATCGATGAGTTAAGAACATATTAAAAAAACCTTACATTTCTCCTTCCCTCCCAGCTGACAATGCCTCAGCTGTAGGTATAGATAATTCTCACCTAAAATAATAATGGAACAAAGACCCTAATTGCTTCCACTTTCATGAAGCATATGAAACAAGCCTCACCCTCTGACTATTGTATTTTGGTATGAGGACATTCCATGAGTCTTTACATTGGAAGAAGCTGTTCTGATTGCAGACCACAAACCTCTCGTTAAAATTCTTGGATCAGAAACTGATTATCTGGCTGATACATTACAGAAGCGGACATTAAGGCAAACTTCTTATCATTATGATATCATAGCTAAGCTATCTGAAAAAACAATGAAAAGCTGTACTTTTCTTGTTGACTATTAGAGATGAAAAGGTTGCCACAAAGGATCCTTCCACCTATTCCTCCTGCTTCCCTCCCCTTTTGGGAAGAGGGACCATGGACCTTGGAATGAGTCAGAGCAGAAATGGAAGAAGCCCCTCAGTGTGATTTCCTGCTGCCCTGCAGCTTGTGCAAACTTTAAAACCTGGGCAAAGTAGGTGAGAAGTGTTGCCATCTGGACTGACAGTTTCTTACACTCACTCTGTACAGGTGCAAATGGTTGCAAGGTGTTGTACAGTGAAGACGCAAGAACATGCTTCTTCAGAACAGAAAGGTTCAGGAATTTGTGTACAAATCAGTCAAGCCATCCTGCTCACCAGCAGCCCCCAGATGAACTCTGTGAGTCACTGCAGCACTATCTCCTAGCAGATGTTCTGGGAAATAGGTAGGAGAAGTCAGGGACAAGCACAAAAGTCTGTTCCTTCTCAGTGGCCCACCTTGGTAGCAATTTTCATGTTAGAGTGACTGGGAATGCTGCTATGAAGGAGAGAAAGTCTTTCTTTTGAGCACTAAGAGGCTTCCTGAAAGGAGACTTGTGTGATCACCTGAAACTTTTGCTTAGTGTCCCAGATGCTTTACCTGACCACAGGGAATGCACCGAGGAGCATGCTGTCACTAGGTGGAACAGTGAACTCTAATACATTACATGCCTCTTTGTTTTCATTCCCATTCTACCCCTAATGTGGCATTCGCCCTTAAAAATAAAGGATGGAGTAAAAGGTTAGTTTGTCCTTTGTAAGCAAACATCACCAATGCACATACATGCCTACACTTGCTCTGAGCACGGAGTCTTACAGCTCTATAACCCTGGCAATGATCAGTGGTGCTCCTTCCCAGTGTGTCAAGCACCCAGCTTCTTGTCCTGAGGGGCAAGCATACACCTGACTCCATCATATCTCCACTTAAATAGGTTACACCAGCTAGATACCTCCCAGTTAGATCTACCTGCAGTGTTCAGTCAAGCAGGAACCTTGTGGCTGCATCTATACTAGTGCCTTAAGAAGCACCAGCACACCGGCATACGTAACGGCATTCAATAAGCTACTCTGTGAGCTTATTAGAATATTCCTTGGCATACCTATAGCTCAGGCTAACTAGCAGTCTCCTAAATTTCTGGGCACGTTCAGTTAGCAAAAGCCAGGAAACATTCCCAACAGACCGTCTGCATCTGACCATCCAGTTCAGTAGGAGGACATGGCCAGACTGTGCCAGCCCCTGCACTGTTGTATTGACAGGCTGAGATGGATCGACAGGAACCCAAAACAAATGCTGCAGACCGAAACCTTTCTTGACAGAGAAAAAAAGGAAGAACTCCTCTGGGTTTGCTCAACTACCCTGTGGCAGAAGCTCTAAATCAGGGTAGGGGAAACAATCCTTGGAGGATGGGTATCCTCACTCACCCATACGCCACTGCAGGGAATCATGCTCACTGAAGGTCCCTCGTAGTACAAGAAAGTGTGAGGTCCTGTATGCAAAGTGGCATAAATGCAATCATCCACACTGTAGAATTGCCCAATGCCTGTTTTTTTAAAGTCATTTTTCAGGGCAGGAGAATGGATTTGAATCCTTGTACATCTCCCACACCAGAGTGCCCCGATCTGCTGCAAGAAGGAGAGTACCATACACACATCCTGCTTCAAGAGAAAGAAACACCTTCTAACTTACCACCAAAAATAGAGCACTATTTCAACACAGACAACCAAACTACAAATCCTGAAGGAAAGGATTTATGTTACTAATTTCAGAAACATGCAGATGTCCAGGGCAAGCAAAGGCAGCTCAGAGTGCTGAACATAGGGGTCCTGGCACCTGAGCATCTCTCTGCAGGGTGCTTGGACACCTTCTCAAGGCTATGGAGCCGTTCAAGGTGCCAGGCTCCTTCAGGTGCATTAAGGGTAGCAGGACAGTGATGTTCTGCAGTAGGCCAAGGATTATCTGAGATCCAGTCTTTTCTGCAAATACTTCCTATAAGCTCACTTGGATACCTTGCAGTTCCACATATTTCCATAACACGATTTAAAAAATGACAGTCCTATTTCTTTTCACACTTATGTGCCTGTAAATCCAGTGCAACTCCACTGAAACCACTGAAGCAAAAGCATACAGAAAAAATAGGAAAAACTAAGTTTGGTATTTCTTGGTTACAATTCTCGTGTGGGACAAATGATTCTGGGGGCCTATTTTGGAAATATCTAACTTGAAACAGCTTTTCAAACCAGAGTACTTAATATTGTCTAAAGATCAGTATTCTGCAGGGCACCCAAAAGTGAAGTATTGCAAGTCACTCTTAAAAATCTTGGCCATTTTTTCAAAGGATGTGTCAGTGTCTCAAACAGATGCAAAAGCAATGACCACTCAAATAGTTTGGTGTTTACAGGTTCATCAATCAAAAAGAAACACTTTGATCACCTGACATGATTCAAACAACATACTTGATATCTGATACCAGACCAAGATCATACAGATCTAATAAACTTCTGGCTGCTGCAAATTTCTTTTAAAAAATATAAAAGAGGATCAGTTATAGAGAAGTTGATTAATATGCACTCTGCTCAAACAGTCTTGAACATCTGTGTATTAAATTCATTTATTAAATTATACCAATCTGTATTTTAATGAGTAAAAGATACTTATTCTGCCATCCATCAAAATAAACTCAGGAAATACTTAACATTATAATCATTTTTCTTGTTTGAACATGAGTTATGAAATATGAATCCCACACTAAGAATGCTGTACTTGCCATTATGATCAAATATGTTTTTACAGGTGCACAAAATATTCTGTTTTCATTTCATTCTCAAACTGTTGAAAATATAAACCATGTTTTATATTTCTTAGGTAGGTAATATTGCCTTTTTTCCCCCCACATGGCACCCATTATTAGTGAGTTATTACCATGCCTTTTTTCAAACACACACTACATATCCTAAAGTTGCTTAGTAATGAAAATACAGATTTATGTAACATCTAGTATCAAATAACATTTAGGGCACACTTTGGTATTGAAAGGTTTGGGGTACTAATAACTTTCAAGTGCATGTTAATATTGCCAGATAAGGTGTATACAATCTGTTGGGTCAAGTTCAGTCTTTTACCACTTTACTTTTTTTGCCCGAAGAAAGTTAACTTTTAGGTACAACAGGATTTAATATATGCATACACTGAATTTTTGTTTCTTATTTTTCTGATAACTGTGATTTTTATTTCCATTTTCTTGCTCTCCTTTTATTAAAAAAAAAAGAAAAGAAAAAAAAAAACCTGGCAGACAGACAGCAAGCCCAGCTGGGACAGCAGGTGAGCTAAACTGTAGACTTTGCCCCAGTATCAATTTGACACCATATCAAACATTAAGTACAGTCATTAAAAAAATTCCTTCCTCTATTTGTACAGACTGAGTAGCCAGTTAAGGGCAGAGCTTAGCGCTGGAAACCAGATTCCCAAAGACAACAATATCTGGGAGAGCGCAGGGAAGAAAAGCAAGATATGACTGCAAGGCACAGAGCTTCCCAGCTAATACTGAATCCACGTACCTCCGGTGACTTCAGTGGAGCTACCAGTCCAGTCCAGAGGTTTGGCACCAGGACTATAATAAACAGGTAAAATTCGCTATATTAGTAAGCGAGACTACAATACTGCTTACAATAAGGAAATGGGAACTTCTCCATTGATTTCAACAGGAGTAGGTTCAAACCACGACAAAACACACCAGCAGTAGAGCCAGCACACCATAAAAAAGCAATCACGTTCTGGAAAGCAAATGTAACCACATATTAAACTCTTTTTTTTTTTTTTTTGTAAAACAAATCAACAGAATAATTTGGCATTTCACTGGCAAAGGATGAAAACCCTTCAAGAAAGCCACCACATCATAAGGTGCAACCACAGTGTAAGTTACTACCATGCCAAAATTAGAGCTGAGGCAATGTCAACCCTTAACAGCTGATAGGAGGCAAGAAAAAGGTATAGAGGAAAATCTGTAAACAGAAGTTCTATGGTGAGTGAAAGAGAGAAATAACTCTGTCATAGCAGATTATGTCCAAACATAGCACTAGGAAAGGGAAAATATACCACTTCTCACCTAAAGACAGTATTTAGAAAATTAATTTTCTTAAAAAAGATCTCATTACAGCCACTGCATTTATGATTTTTACTCCCTATCAAATTAGTCCGTATCATTGATAACATTCTAAATAATTTCTTGTTGAAAAACCCACCATTTTTGGCCTGTATCAGCAGTTTGTGTAGATCTCTCCTGTGAAGAAAGGATGAGAAAATTGGGCCTGTTCAGCCTGGAGAAGAGAAGGCTGTGGGGAGACCTTATAGCACCTTCCAGTACCTGAAGGGGCTACAAGGAAGCTGGGAGGGGACTTTTTACGAGGGCCTGTAGTGACAGGACAAGGGGTAACGGGTTTAAATTGAAAGCAGGGAGGTTTAGATTAGATATCAGGAAGAAGTTCTTCACAGAGAGGATGGTGAGGCACTGGAACAGGTTGCCCAGAGAAGCTGTGGATGCCCCATCCCTGGAAGTGTTCAAGGCCAGGCTGGATGAGGCTTTCAGCAACCTGGTCTAGTGGAAGGTGTCCCTGCCCATGGCAGGGGGGTTGGAACTAGATGCTCTTTAAGGTCCCTTCCAACCCAAACCATTCAATGATTCTATAATCTAGACAGTGAAGAAAAGCCACTGATTTGTACTCTCAAAATATACAGACCAAAAGGCTTGACCAATAGCTAGTACATCATATTCTTAACTACTGTTTGCCTTGAACTTACCATCATTAGAAGACATTCAGTCTTGACTGAAAGACTTACAAAGATGCAAAGAAGTTATCACATCCTAATCTGAGTTATTACAAATATTACTTATGGGTATTGAAGAATTTTCCACCTTATTTTTAGGCATAATTAATGCAGAATTATATTGCACCGGACTTCCAAGATAAGAAGAAAAAATAAATACATCTGACAGAAGAACATAGCTACCCTCTGATTGACCAGAAGCATCTGGAAATCTTGCAAGTTCCTATCTATTGTACATCTAATTAAAAAAAGAGTAGACAAATCCCTCCAGTTGGCAAAGCCTACATCCTTTTTTGAATTTTCTGTACTATACGGAATAAAATATGGATATATGTACATGTGTATAAAACCACAAAGAGCAGTTTATTTCACCAGAGAAAGCATTTTTCCTGGCAGTCGTGTATTCTTGACTTTATTACTTGAAAAACACCTTTCTGAATTGCATTCTATGGATAGGTTGGAAATACTTGAAATGTCACGTTTATTGTTTAGTTGGGATGATCAACTCAGATTCATGATTAAATGCAAATAAATTATTAATGGAATTTTCTCTCAATTCTACCATTTCTAATCAATGTATCAAAAGGAAAAACTTCCACTTGAGTTGGTGGAATGATTCCTGCATCACTTTGGTCCCAACTGATTTTAGGAGGAATCTTTATCAACACAGAAATGCACTCTTGTCAGCCACAAAGCTTTAACGTTCACACTTCTTATAAATTCCTCAACAAAGTTGTGTCAGAAATATTGAGAATTACTCAAGTTATTGAATTCTTTTGGGGAATGTCCTTTACTGCAGGGCTTTCAGTTTTGATCTCTTTTTTCAGGCCTGTGAGATACAGGAAAACTTAGCAATTATCACAAAGCAATAACCTCACACTTTTCCATAAACTTGTGAAAGTTGGAATACTTGGTAATTTCTCCTCCTCAGTCTCCACTCTGATTTATAAAACAACTGGCATAAACCAGCACAACATTTCAGGCTAAACTGGGAAAAGAATCAGTGAGCTACTCTTGGACTATTTCTTACCTGACCCAAACGTGGAATTTAAATTCTCTGGCCTTACCAAAGAGATTGCTCAACCTTCTGCCATCATAAGGGAATTCAAATAGAGGAAAACTACACTTCTGAGTGTGGGTGGCTATCCTGCTCATATGAAAAATTGGCAGCAAGAGTTTTCTTTCTTTTACTCATTAGGATGCCAGATGGCCACAGAAGATTTTTCACAGGAAAAAATTGTTTATTTAATTAATTTTAAAGTCAATAAAATAAGAGAAGGAAATAGCAGTATGTTTGTCAGTGTTCCACAGAAGTAGTAACTGTAACATCTACAGGCAGAGGAATACCATAGGGGGTAATTCCTATTCCCAAACAGCCAGACACATTATGCCCACCCAAGAATGCAACTAACAGTCTTCAGAACCAAAAATGTGTTACTCTATTTGTAAGCCTTTTCCTTCGCTCCTTATAGGCCACATTTTGGTGTCTAGTGGTCATGAAGGAAATCAGAGGATCACAGAATGCTAGAGGAGTTGGAGAAGACCTTCGGAGATCATCTACTCCAGTCTTCCTGCCAAAGCAGGTTCACCTAGACCAAGTTGGACAGGAATGCATCCAGGCATGTTTTGAGTATTTCCAAAGAAGGAGACTCCACAACCTCTCTAGGCAGCCTGTTCCAGTGCTCTGGCACCCTCAAAGTAAAGAAGTTTTTCCTCATGTTGAGATGGAATTTCCTGCATTGCAGTTTGTGTCTGTTGCCCCTTGGCTTGCCACTGGGCACCACTGAAAAGAGTCTGGCCCCATCCTCTTGACACCCACCCTGTAGATACTTGTAAGCATTGACAAGATCCCCTCTCAGTCTTCTCCTGGCTAAACAGACCCAGCTCTCTCAGCATTTCCTCCTAAGGTAGGCGCTCCATTCCCTTGATCATCATTGTAGCCCTCCACTGGACTTTCTCCAGTAGTTCCCTATTTTTCTTGAACTGGCGAGCCCAGAACTGGACACAGCACTCCAGATGTGACCCCACTAGGACAGAGTAGAGGGGGAGGATAACCTCCCTCAACCTGCTGGCCATGCTGTTTATAATGCACCCCAGGATACCATTTGTCTTCTTGGGCACAGGGCACATTGCTGGCTAATGGTCAACTGATTGTCCCCCACGATTCCCAGGTCCTTCTCTTCAGAGCTGCTTTCCAACAGGTCACCCTCCAGCCTGTATTGGTACGTGGGGTTATTCCTCCCCAGAAACAGGACTCTACACTTGGCTTTGTTGAACCACATTAGGTTTCCATCCACCCAACTCTCCAGCCTGTCCAGGTCTCGCTGTATGGTGGCACAGCCTTCTGGTGTATCAGTCACTCCTCCCAGTTTTGTGTCATCAGGAAACTTGTTGAGCGTACATGCTGTCCCCTCATCCAGATCGTTGATGAGTATGTTGAACAAGACTGGGCCCAGTGCCAACCCCCTGGGAACACCACTAGTCACAGGCCTCTAACTGGACTCTGAGCCCTCTGAGGGCCACATGGCCCTTGAGCTCTGCCATTCAGCCAGTTCTCAATCTGCCTCTCATCCACCAAATGTAAGTTTTGAGCAGAGAGAAAACAAAAGCTAAGACTCTTAAGTGAATTTAACTTCACTGTACCCCAACATTTACTTCACCAGAATTCCAATCTTCAGATATCTCTTTTCGACTGCTATCTGAGGCCTTTGGCATGCAATATATTACTGAAACTTTCTAATCATTATATTAAATAATAAGCTGTTCAAGACCCTATGAATGCACATAATTAACACAAGGGCATGGAAAGTAAAAATCATGCTAACAGATAAAAAAGTATTACTTAACAGGAAAAAAAAATCGCTTTGCATTTTTGATTTTTCTATGTGTATAGGTGCAGAGATCTCAGAAAGCAGAAAAGGTACTTCACACCTGTGAGTCATCTGAACCGCACACGTGTTACTTCCTCACATCTGAATCCTGGATTTACGCTGGTCTTGGAATCAGCACACTTACTGCACACGCATTACCCAACACAAATCCACCCAGAAGTCTCTGGGAGTTCTTAGTTGGCTGTCAAAGATGATGTCTGATAACAGGCTGCATCCACTGTTAACACCTGGACAGATCATTCCCGGATGCCTTTTTCTTCCCAAGGCGACTTGGGGGCATACATGCTTTGAGAACAACCTCAACTACTTCCTAGCCACCATGTTCTTATCCTCCTAGCTCTAATAAGAGGAACACTACTATTGCTGCAGTAGACCAGTTGAAATATTTTTGTTTATAACATCTATCAGATTTACATATATCTCTCAGAAGCCATATCTTATCAAATCTGTCTGCTAATGAGACCACTGTTGTTTATTTCCCGTATGCTGTTAATTTAATTACACCAAGAAAAGCAATTGGCAAAGAGCAGATACAACAAAGATAATGAAACAGTAGAGAAGATGATAACCATAATCAATTGGTATTATTTACCAATTTACCATGAAAATGTTTTAAGTGACATATCAACTGAAATTTTGTCTTGGACATAGTTGGAAATAGTCCCTTAAGACAAAGGAGTAAAAGATTGTTTATAAGAGCTGGTTCTCAGCAGAGGTTTTGGGAAGGAAATAAGCATTCTTCACCAGTTGCACAGTATATTGCCTTAGGCAGAGTACATTGATACTAAAACAGTTTGTCTTATTATTCATCTCTGTTCATTTCTGCAGTTGGTTTTGGTGTTGACATGAAAATAAATGAATAACAGAGTATCTAAACAAATGTTTTGTCTAATGGAGATCTCATAAATGACATGCCAGTTACATAAAATGTCAGATTCTCTTCTGTCACTGTGTTTTGCATCAAAACAAAATATGTGATTTATGAGGAAAACAATTAAATACAACCAAAAGAGCACGGAAGGACTCTCCCTAAATTCCACAGAGCTTCAAACTGGATTTTTTTTTTTTTAAAGAAATAAAAGTTACTGACAAAAATAAATTTAACCTTGGAAGGCCCATGGGGATTTTAAGAAACTTACACTACTCTGAAAAGAAAGACTTACGGGAAGCTCCAAAAGCACTTACAGAGGGGGGTGGAAAATCAAGAAAATACAGGAAAAAAGGCACATAAAGTAGATGTAAACTAGATTAAAATAATGTAATCCCTTAGTGTTTTGTATACAAGACTACAATTCCCCTAAACTTAAAATTATAGATACGAAAAGTTTTAAAGTGACCAGTATTTTTATCATCTAACTTACAGATATTTATGGTTTCAACTGAAGAAAGAGAGACTACCACAAAGAATGATTAAAAGCACCTAAGTGAGGTTTCTGCCCAGAATTCTTCGGTGGGTTTAGAAGAACCGTCAGGAGCATGGATTTGCGATGCCTAGTCCTATGTATCTCTCCTCTTGCTACAACTAGGAGCGTAAGCACCCATGTCTTCTCATATAGGGTCCTAAACATCTTGTGGAATGCTTTTAACGTCAAGTAAGAGACTTGAAGTGGAATGGTACAAATTCCTGCACTATGTCTTGTTGACTGCTCTTCCCAGGTCTTAATTTCTGACTGGTCACCAGCTGCTCTTTCCTAACACTGAGTATGAGTATTACCAGTGCTCCCAGAATCCTAGTCCATCGTGACAGCCCCTGGTGCAACTTAACCACTCTTTAATGACTACTTCAGAATGCATTTCTAATTCCTCCTCTCTTCCAGAGATGCACGCTTGCCCAGACACATGACTACCCTTCACACTGCATGTGTTACAAGAAATGTCACAAAGCTTGGTGCCTATTTTTTCCTGCTGTAAGAACATAAAGGAAATATTTTTGTTTGACCAAACTGTAACACCTACAGATCTATTTGGTTTGTGCCACTCAATTCAAAGCATACATTTTATTCTGACCAGTTCTTTTCAGATTCTTGAAAGGAAAGGGACATGTAGACAACTGGACAAAGTCAGGAAAACATTCTGGACCAAGTCAGAAAATGAGGTCAACTGTCAGGATGCTAAAAACTCCTCTTGAGATGAAGCAAAGATTATTGATCAATACTTTTCTTGGGGTACATATCCTAGGTTCAAATGCGACTTGATTTCAAACGTCTGGTGTCAGGGCCCTGATTGTCCTCACTTGGGGCTGCCACCTTTACTTCCCATCCGTGGGCCCAGGAGCCCCAGCTCAGACTAGCGCCTTCAGTTCCTCCATGAGCTGTCATAGATGTACTTGTCTCCACGCCTGACCATGGACCCTGTTGATTTGGACTCAGACCTGTGTACCCAGTTCCTGGCTTAATCTTGGACCAGCTTGGGAATCACTGGACTGTTTCTGATCCTAGTTACCATTACCAAACCTGATCCTGACCCTGACTCATGCTTCTGGCTTCACCCCAGCCTGCCTTGGACTTGCATGATGATCTGCACTCTTGGCTGATGCCAGCTGCCACCCCTAGGCCTGCCTTGCTCCCTTGCTTGAAGGCAGTGGGATGGGGCTGGCAAGGGCCCTACCCTCCTGGCCATGGCTTCCAGCTACCCTCACCAGCAGTTGACCCTCACTTGCATGTTGATACTTGGCCTGGGAATAGTGATCCAGGCTTCTCAGCATAAATACCCAACTTCCTCACAGTTCAGCCTCCACTCTAGATGTTAGAAGCGAGACACTACCTGCATATTTGGAAGTGCATTGGAAGTGCACATTTGATAGTAGCTATATTGTTCTCCCTTGTGCTCTACACCCTGCTTGCCATACACAGAATTGCCTCCTGTATAGAAAATTTACTTCAGTCTTAAACTTGAGGGAGCTTGATGACTCATCGTCTGTGTTTCAAGAGAACTCTCCTCAATCAGATTGTTCAAAATTTTCCACATCTACCTTGG
>NW_010240433.1:16137-31417 GCF_000690775.1 Eurypyga helias | reverse complement strand
CAGGAATGCAAAAGTCACAGGACCAGAAGGGTAGAGAAGGGGATGACCAGCAATCCCCTTGGAAGGGGCACATGTGGGGTCCTCGACCCAATTCTCCACAACAAGCATTGCATTAGGCCACCTCTAGATAAAAGAAATGGAAGCAGACCAGAGATCTGACACAATCTGTGTTTCTTGTTCCACTAATATTCTGAAAGCTAGTTGAAGATGAAGGTTGCATTTGCCTTTTTTCTTTCTTTTCCAAGACATATGCATTCCTAATCACACAGTCAACCAGTTTCAAAAGTCTGCAACCTCAAGACGAGGTCATTTCCCTAAGCAGTACAACAGTACGAAGGAGACTGCAGTGACTTGGGTAGAGTTTGCGTACCTCTGTTCTATGAAGGGTTAACATGTGCATTTTAAGACAGATGCTATTTCGAAACTGCAGAGATGAATTAATTTATAGGTAACATGTTAATTTAATAAGTAGAACAACTGGAGAAAAATGAGTGCAGGAAATGTCTTACACATTCTCAATAACACTTTTTAAAACTCTATCCTATATTTGCATTCAAAGACACAGGACAAAAATTCTATCACACAAATGTAAGGTAGAACCCTTCCACACACTTGTAGAGTCATCTGAAACTAACTGCTTTTCAAAGAAAAAAACATCTTGAATTAAGAAGGCTATGAAATACAAACTAATGCATTCCCAGCTGTTTTAAAAATCTGTGAAATATAAGAACAACTATACCAAACTAAGACGTGGGTAAATTGCTGGCGGTTGTACCTAACAGTGAGTGAAACCAAAGCAAAACAAAATTTAAAAAGCTGAATTTAGAAGAATTTTTATTCATAAAGTCAAAATATGGATTTCTTTACCTGGGGAAATTGAGGCATACCCTACTATAACCACTGAACAATAATTCTACTTATTCAGTTGTTAGAAACATGGTGATTTTATTCCATAGTAATTCCTAAGATTCATTTATTCTAGAATCATCTTGACCACAGGACTTTAACTAAATTTTTACTGAGTAGCTGCAAAAGAATACTTAATACCAAATAACTATGCTGTATATACACCAATAACTAGACCTTAGAATAACTGTGGGATTTTGTGTCTACCAGGAAAAAAAAAAAAAAGTTGTGTATTTTCACTATTTAAGAATGTATATTTGAACTGATCTAAGTGGTTTAAATTTCTAATGTTCAATCATGAGACTGCATTTTCATATAAAAATTGTTACTTTAGAATTCTACAGAATCAGAATAAATACATCGTTGAGCAGTATTGTTTTAAGTTATTTGATCTGCTGAGGTCTGTTCTAAACTAAAAAAAAACCCCAACTTGATTTTACTTCATATTGCTTTTATTTAAATTTAAACTCTCCTTTGAATTCACAGAGTTCTAAATTTCTTAAGTTGCAAAGCAAGTACAAATTCAATTAATTCAGAAGAAAAATGTTATGGCTAATTGCCTAATTAAAATGCCTGAGCAGCATGGGTGTTGTGTACTGCACTTACCCTAATATTCGCCCACTGCACTGGTGTGTTCATTAATCTTCTTTTATTTAATTCTGTAGCTTCTCTTTTTTGTGGGTTATATATTACAAAAATAACATTGCTAGTGCTCATTTACATAATCAGAATATACTGTATTCCCATGATTTGTGCACTTCTCTTCTCTGGTTTGATAAGGTTGTTAAAACTATAGGCCAGAACATGGCATGATGATTGGCAAAGAGTGTTTTCTGAACGACTTTGTGCTGGCTAAAACTGAAATTACCATTTGTTTCAAAATGTTCCAGGGAATGATTGCCCACTGAGATAATGTATGTTAAGTAAAGAAAACTTCAAACGGAGTTTAACGATGGAGCTGTATCATGTGTATTTAAGGGAAATTTGATGTATTTAATACAGTGCCCTGTGTTGCAGAGTGCAATACTGGTCTCTCTAAAAAGCTTTTTCTTCCTACTTTTCTAACAGTACCATAAAAAAATCATTGTTACAATCCATCATCCCAAACAGTCAAGGCTAGTATTTTATAGAAGTACAAGTAATTATAAGGAAAGGGTATGTTATAGAAATAATAAAACCCCAGTGTAAAGGTCAAGCTATGTGAAGTAAAAAGCTTTTATTAAAGAACCCCTAGTTCTGACCTAGAGACCCTCAAAATCATTATGATCATCCCTATCTCTGTTAAAATTAAATGGTTAGGTCAAGAAACGTATTCTAGTATCTTCAGCTTAGCTTTTACTTAGGATGCACTCTTGAAAGATCAAATTATACAGAATATCAGTAGTTATGAATATCACGCTCAGTCTATCTCTGTGCTCTTGTGCTTCCTGTTCTTTAATTTCAAGAACCACTTGGGGCAATGCTTCATTTAGTCTTAGTCTAAAAATTATTGAAATAAACTCACTCTGGATTAAACTTTTTATATATTGTTGCTAGAACAGCCATAAGTTCCAACTTTGTCAAACTGAATATTATAAAATCTTGTAAAACGCACAATAACTGTTAAATAACTGTACCCATCTTAGATAGGAGGTGATAAGTTAATGAGCCCAAAAGGCACAGAACATAAAATAACCGTGAGAGGATTATGGACAGCAATTGCTCCGTGACCAACCATAACTGATCTGCAAAATGGCATCTGACCAAAAAAAAAACCCAAGGGATACAAATGTGTATTTGAAGAGAACACAAATGAACACAGTTCTCTGACTACAAAGGACAACTCATTGACAGCTCACAGCAATACATTCTCCATGATTTTACTGCCTTTCAATGTCAGCTCTTGTGCAAAGTAATTTCAGACTTTTTTCTTAGCTATCATTTTAGCTTCACTTGTTTCACAGTAAAAGGCCATGGGAAAAAATTACAATATAAGCTATAAAATCTAAGACACTTGTAACAGGAAAGCATCTTTCAAACATGATGGAAGAAGCTAAACAGGATGGAAGTACAAGAATAAGTGAATAACTGTGAACTTGTAGTCACATTTCTGCTAAGCCCCTGGAGAAGCAATATTCTTTAGGAAGTCAGCTGGACTCCAGCGAAGAGCACACGGATCCATAATGGATGTAGGATTGGGATTTTTTTAACAGTGTCTAGAAGGTTCAACAGCTGATGAAATCAATGTGAATTCCATGTCTCATTTTCAGAAGTGGATTTGAAAACCATTACTTTAGGTGCACTTTTCAACTGGAAATATGAAGCACTTACAGGATGGAGAATGGAAGTCTTTCCATGTTCTCCTACAGACCCCCCAGGCACTGATGAGAACATCATTCCATACTCTCCCCTTCTCTGCATCCACTTAATTCTCTTCTCCTTTCAGATACTCTTTTTCAGCATAACCTCCATGTTTTTTCTATTTTCCCTATCTTTTTATCACTACTGCTTATTGTATTAATGAACAGGTATATTTTTATTGAACATGCATGTACAGGCTAGAACATTAAAAAGACATTTTAAGGTCATACGCAAAAGTAAGTCCATGCCAGAAAAAACCTTGACCATGCCACCTCAACTGATTTATCTTGGGCATATGCATTTTGATAGTGTCTTTAATTACACAATCACAAACCTTTTTCCATAGCACCCTAGCTATTTCAGTGCTCAGATTGGGTGTTGTCTACTTAATGAACAGCTGTTCGATATTTACTGCATTGTTCAATACATGGCCCCATTGTTCAGTGGATGGCCTCATGCCATCTTTGTTGCACACTATTCAAACCCTTCTCTAAAGACATTTATTAACTTCCCCATGAGCTTTCTTTTATGATGCTCACCAGTATAGTTTCGCAAGCTTTACAAATATTAATTATATCTACAGTATCCATGTGAGATGATGGCGTTTATGCAGATCCTACAAATGCAGAACTGAAGCAGGAGATTAGAGTTAATAATATCCATGAATTTTGAGTATCGAGATTGAAATACCTTGAGTTTTATTTACAGCTCCCACTGACCTAAGCTGCAGCTGGGAGTCTTCAGCACTTCTTCAAATTTGTTTCCACAATCTGAGGCTGGGTACCAACAAAATGCAGCACATCTCTTAGCAGATATCTATGCGAAGTTTGTTTTCAGTTACTTTCCCAGTATTACATAACTAGATATTGTCTAGCCCAGTATCCACATCTTCATTATGAGACTCTCCCTTTCTCTTACTGAAATCTCTTGCTTCAGCTCTACATTCCTTCCCATTTCTGCAATAAATGGGTGATGAAGACAACTTTATCTGTGACACCAATTCCAGAGAGAGTCTCCATCCTGTCATTGGGACAGAGATCAAGTAAAAATATATGGATCTCCAACCAAATGTTGTGTGATGATACATAGGCAAACCTTTAATATAGAATTTCTTACTCTTTGATGCCCTAAATTTCCAATCTTAGTAACATCTCCTTGCTTATTATTGACTCCTTGAGCAGGTAAACTCAATTTCCTTTCTCCAGTTTCCTCTTTGTTTTCTCTTAGCTCTCTTCTACATCTCTGAGTTCTTTTTTGTCTAGATACATTGTTTCAGTCCAGCCCTTTTCTTTCTCAAATTCAGCTTTTGTTTCTGTTGCATCTGAACACATGGTTCCTTCTTTATCTTTTTTTGTGATATGGCATTACAGCTGAAAACACATAATTGTCATAAAGAATATAATGCAAGACCAGTTCCCTGATCTTGTTTTAGTGTCTGTGTAAGACAGAAAGTCCATCTTTGTGTCTTATCATTGTGATCTAGGGCACACTCAGTTTCTTGGTGAGGGATGGTGCCTACCAAGTAAAGAAAGATCTAGGGACACCTGAGGATGCTTTGGAGTTTTTAATCCATAAAAATTAAGGGGTTTTATTAGCATCTTCACTGAAGTAGCAAAAAAACCACCAAAGGCATATCTTTTCTTTCCATACCAACTCCCTGAAAGTTTTCATTTTTCTTTCCCTATGTTTAGGAGCACTGGCACATTTCTAAACACAGATTTCAAAAACTTCAGTGTCGTGGACAAAAATACATATATTTTCCTTGCATCATTCCTAGAAATGGCAGAACTATTTTGGCTGGAGACTTCCTGAAAAGTACAGCTTGGGACAACTACTTGGCATGGAAAACTTCAGTCAAAACAGTTACAGTTTGGCACTATTATAAGTAGAGAAAATCAAGGTTTCATAATAGGAAGCATTAGGTAATTTTAATAATAAGCAGTTCTATCACCTTTAAGCATAACAAAATATTATGTGTGCAAACAAATATCAAGAAAAGTCCTATTAAAAAGTGTCCTAGCGAAATGAAAAGGAGAAAAAACAAACATGCAAAAATATGAAATATCATTTCCTGACCCTGAAAAATAAAGACACATACACTTCTCCACCTTAACACAGCAAGTGTCTTGAGCTTTCTTCCCCTTGGTCCAAAAACAGAAGAACACAAACATAACTTTAATCTGCCAGGAAAAAAAGAAAAGTAAATACTAAATTAGGGATTTTGAGTTTCCTTGCTTCCCTGTATTAAAGCATGGCTAGTCTAGGGCCTAACCTCTGACAGTCGTCTGTCTGCTTTAAGGTAGCATAATGAATCTCCAGATAATGCATTTTTATTTTCTCTGTGTATTACAATCTGGTGAAGCCTCTTTTTTCATATCTTGCTCTCATTTTCCCATTCTGTCAATACACAAAATATTGAAGAACATCTGATTGACCCGAGTTCCAGTCTCGTGAGCCAGGTCTTACTTCAAAACTTTAAAATGTCTTTTACTGATTTTTAAACAATTTAATTACAAAAAACTGTCCTAGAATATCAGTTTGGAGTGCTTAAGATAGTTAAAAATCACATTTATTCAATACTTCCTACTTTTTAAAGACAATGAGGGCTTTATGACTGCCTAATCTGTCTTGCAAAACATACTATAAATCTCCTACAACAATTTCTACATTACTCACACATTTTTTTTTTATTTGATACACAACATGATTCAGAATCAGAGTCAATCTGGATTTAAAATCTTCATGTAATGGCAAATATACCATGTCTTTGGAATGGTGGATTTAGATTTAGCTGGATCATCTACTTTTACTTCCCACAAAAAGTAGATGATCCAGCACTAACCCTGCAGTGAGAGAAAAGGCATAAAGTCTCTTCTGTTGTGCTGAGTATAGCAAAGGATCGACCTGACTAAACGTGATTACAGGCTATGCAGATAGTTGATATATTCATATCAACTAGCAGAAAATCCCCAGGATGAAAAGAGTTATCTAAATTAAAGGGTGATATGGATATATACAATACAATACAACTTGTAAATATTGCTTCTATTGTTTACCATAATCCTGGGCAGCAAACTCACAGAACCTTGCTGGTTTAAATAAAATGAAGAAGGAACTGACTGAAGGATACATTTTAATAGCCCTCTGTCAGAGAGAGTTAACACACTTGCACCTCTAACAACAGCATTTTTATTAAATCTTTATTATGTTGTATTAAAAAAAGTCCCCTTAGCCCTCAGGTAGTTCGTTGATGCTGAGTTTTCAAATGAAATATTTATGAAGTTCTTTGTTTAGAAGTTTAATTGTATCTTTAAATGACTTTCATATGTTTATACGCTTTACCCTCCAATATAAATGCCATATGATGCTCTATCATACTGTCCGGAATAGTCATTATGCATTTCACCATCACAACTGTTACATAACAATAAGCAGAAAAAAAGGACAAAAGGATAACTAAGTTAAACCAGATCCTATACATACTTATTTTGTTGGTAACACAGATCGTATCTCCAGCAAAATGTGCTTCTAATCACGTAACATAGCACAGTACTGTAATACTTTCCATATTTAAACTCTTGGTCAATGTATACTACTCTAAGAGATACTAAAGTGTACTCTGCACTGACCTTTCAATTTCTCTGCCATAAGTGGGGGGAAGGAAAACAGTTCTATCCCTGTTCTTAGGGATAAAGAACAGGGGTGGAATGAGGAGACCTAAGGTCAATTCCTTAAATGAAATTCAGTTTTGCTTTTATAAGGGCTGTAGAGATCCATCATTCTTGTGGTACGACGTTTAAAAGAAAAACATGTTTTAGAAGATTTATTTTCTTTCCAAGTAATGGATGACAACTTTGAAATCACCTTCCTGATTTGGGAGCTAAAGGGACATTTTCTGAAGTGAAAGCACATTAGATGTCCATGTCACTTTGTGTGAAAGCGGTGCTGTGTTAACTCTTATCCCACTGTCTTGTACAATGCTCTTCGGGTGTTTCCTGTAGAGCATAGTTTGGGCATCTGCTCCAGGCAGTCTCTATGGTTGGTCTTCAAGGGGTTTAGGCCAGCTAAGTGACATGATAGAAGGTCCCAAATAAAGTTGTCCCCAGTTCTACACATGGAAGACACTCACCTGTCCAGCTGTGCAGCCCTTTTCTGACCCACAGCCAGGGAGTGATACCACAGAATCACTAAGGTTGGAAAAGACCTATAAGATCATCCAGTCCAACCATCAGCCCAACACTACCATACCCACTAGACCATGTCCTTAAGTGCCACAGCTACGCGTTCCTTGAACACCTCCAGGGATGGTGACTCCACCACTTCCCTGGGCAGCCTGTTCCAGTGCCTGACCAGTCTTTCAGTAAAGGAGTTTTTCCTAATATCCAATATAAACCTCCCCTGATGCAACTTGAGGCGATTTCCTCTGGTCCTATCTCCAGTTCCCCAGGAGAACAGACCAGCACCCACTTCCCTACAACCTCCTTTCAGGTAGCTGTAGGGAGTGATCAGGCCTCCCCTCAGCCTCCTTCAGGCTAAAATATCAAGAAGCTATCGTTAAGAGAAGTGACACCCCCCTCCATGCCCTGGGTGGGCTGGAAAGTCATCACACGCAGGAAGTAGAGGAAAGAGAAAGATATGAGGCAAACTTGAAGGAAGAAAGGAATTGTGGATTCATAAGGTGAGATACTTGCTTTGGTAGTTGCCAGAGGGGACGGTGAAGGAAATGACATCTATCGTTTATATTAACTATACATTATTATTATACAATTACACGTATTAAGACAGAATGCTAGCTCACAATGCTACTTGAATACACTCTACAGACTTATTATTTGTTGTTCTAGTACTACCTTAAAACCCTTTGAGTGGTGTTATGAATTCAAAGCTCATGAAAGCCATTAGCTTTGCAGAGTCAGCATAAAAAACCCTGTCGATCCAGACTGTTAGTGAATGAATGAATAACATTCCCTGTCTTTCTGAAAAAGCAAATACTTCCTTGCTAAATTTGTTCTCTTGATGACAATTTCCATTGTAATAACTCCTAAAAACTGTCTTTCCCATATAAGGAACCTACTCAACTTATTGTACTAACAGCTAACAAAATCCGAGAAGTATCTCACTTATCATTTAAGGTAGAAAACAGTATTTTCCTGTATAATACATTACAATATGGTATGTGAAACAGGAAAGCTCTGGAAAGCACCTATGGGGACCACTGGTTTCAGAAATTGAGTATGAAGGGTTAATTCTTTTTTTAGAGCTGCTGCTAGTCTAAGCGAAGTCCACCTGCAAGAACTGAGAATGTTGCAGGTTTTCATACAGTTGTTCCAGCAACCTGCATGTAACTTTGAAGTCCCGCATGTCAATTGCATTGGCTTAACATTAATGGAACTCTTCTCATCAAAATGCCTATCTCAGAAAGATGAAATTTTAGCAAGACATGATCAAACCTGGTGACATTTATGTCATACCAAAAAACTTAACTGTAAGTTTAGTCAGTATTTTATAGTGTAAACAACTCTTTGTGCTGTAATTTTACACCCAATGACGAAAGTATTTCACCAGTTCCAGTAATTAGTTAGTTAAATGCATCACACATAAAAGCGAGACTTTTTTCCCCTTATTTTGGTCTCGTACAAAGGCTGGATTTTGTTCTAGTCTCACTGATATAATTCTATTTATTTCACAGTCATTACTTATTAACACCAATGGGAAGAGAAAAAGAGCCATTAAATCAGTTTCCTCTTTTTTCCTTGATGCAACCTGATGCTTTTTGGTTTACCATGGAATTGTTGCATGGTGAGAGAGACAGATTTGCTTGTGTTTTTAATAATGTGTTCTCTTCAGAGAGAGTCAATATCTACCCTGCCCAGTTTGGCTGGCTTCACTTTAAAAATCCTTACTTAAATTTTAAAAGATTGGAGAAGGTAAAGAACACATTCATTAGGATTAGCTACCACTGGGGACATGTGACTGAGAGGAACATCCATTTTCATCAGAGGGAATTATATTATGCAATTTTTTTTGTGAAATGAGCAAGTTCTGCCCTAAAACTATATAAAGACCTTTACATCCACGGAAATGTTACCCAAGAACATGATGCTCAAAACCTTTCAATACTAAGTGTCAGACTTCTTGATCATTTCATCTCAATTTGTTCTTGGGCCAGCACTGTCCAATAGTCAGTCCTTGTGTGTATTCAATCCTCTGACATGCTACTTGTCAGCAAGTGTGTACCCCTTGTCTCTACTTGCTGCACTGAATAAGCTTGGTACTGCCATCTTATCAGACAAGAACTTAATTCCCCTTATTGTGCTTGACTTTTCTGCTTTCTTGAAAATGCTTACCAGAACAGTACACGCTATTCCCGATATGGTCTTATCAGAGAGCTGTATCAGGACAAATAGCCTATCTTTATGGAAGAACTGCTTTGGAAGTATTTCAATTGAAATTTAATGGAAATACCATTAAGCTTTGTTTGGCTTTGTAAAAGGTGATACAAAATACTCTGAATCAGCACAGCTGAAAAAATACAGTCCTCACTGATGTTCACTGAGCAAAACAAAAAAATTCCCTTTTGAGAGGACTTGGTTAATTATTTTGCTTATTTGTGACCCAAAATGAAAAGAAAAAGCAAAAAGTGCTGTCATTACTCATTATGTACACAATTTACCACAGAATACAGTTCTGTCCCTGTGCTTATTAAGCCTCTCCCAGACATTCTTTTGTGTTCTGGGCTTCGGAAAAAGCCTTGAGTAAAACTGGTGCTACCTAACTGAATCATTGCAGTCTTCTGCAAACCTCTGAGCTCACTGCTGTTTCCTCACTACTATACTGAAGCTGATTTAGGATTTCTAAATATTTCATGTGCTGCATGAAACAAAAGAACTTGATTATTCATGTATCACATGGGTTACTCTCTTTTGTTATGAATAAAAATTAACAATTTGTGCTTGTTACATTTCATTGTGCGCAGGCAGGAGTCTACCCTGCTGACCTATGCAGTGCAGTCTTCTGTTAATGAAATATTATATATGGCATGAGAGGGTGAGCACATGTACAACACAAGAATGTTAAGTATCACTTTGCCTTTTATTTCTTTCTCCTTCTCTGGCTGATCTCTTCTTTGAGAAACTCTTGCAGGCATTTGCCGGTGCAGTTGCAGTCGTCTGCTGCCCCAATAACGTGTAGGTCTGTCAAAAAGATCCAGGTGGGTTGTGTTGCTATTAGTTCAAGAGACAAAACCTAATGGCCCAGTGATCCTTGGAGACTATCTGGAGGGAGTCAGCTCCAGCAGTTAGCCAGGAGTGGTAGACAGGAGCAGCCCGCAAGAGTTTCTCAAAGGAGAGATCAGTCAGAGGAGTCTGCAGCTGTAGAACAAGAAGGTACTCTGTTGTTGCTCTTGTTTGGTTTGGTTTTGGGGTTTTTTTTGTTGTTTGTTTGCTTGTTTTAAATAAAGTAGGTTATTATTCCTTCAAGTAAATCAGGCTCACCCATTTTAGCCTTTTGGCTCAACTCTGAGTGCTACATTGGAGCTCCATGCTGAAAATAAGGCTGTGATTTTCAAAAAGGCTAAGGACTTAGAACAGGTAGAATTCAATAAAAACTGGGATGCTTTACGTCAGCGTCGTTTGAGTGATTTTCACAGTCGTGCAGATGAAATAGAACCTGAGTCTGCAGTGAGACATAGGCAATAGCTGAACCACATTCCTGTTCCTATGGGCAGCTACTTCTCCTTTGCACTGCAGAGAACAAACAAAAGGGAAGGGCCAGGCTGTGCTGTGCTTCACTCACTTCCTTCTCCCCCTTTTTCTCCTGTGTCACTGCAAGAGAATTGGGCTTGTTCAGCCTGGAGAAGAGAAGGCTCCGGGGAGAACTTATTGCAGCCTTCCAGTACCTGAAAAGGCATACAAGGAAGCTGGGAGGGGACTTTTTACAAGGCCTTGTAGTGACAGGACAAGGGGTAACAGGTTTAAATTGAAAGTGGGGAGGTTTAGATTAGATATCAGGAAGACGTTCTTCCCAGAGAGGGTGGTGAGACACTGGAACAGGTTGCCCAGAGAAGCTGTGGATGGCCCATCCCTGGAAGTGTTCAAGGCCAGGCTGGATGAGGCTTTGAGCAACCTGGTCTAGTGGAAGGTGTCCCTGCCCATGGCAGGGGGGGTGGAACTAGGGGATCTTTAAGGGCCCTTCCAAACTATTCCATGATTCTATGATCATGTCCAGAGTGGAACAGCCACAACCCACTTTTTGCCCATGGTGAATGAACTTGATCACCTGACAGCAGACGAGGTTTCGCGTATTGGTGAAGCGCTACTAGTAGCAGTAAATGAAGTGTAAACATAGGTAGCTTGAGTTTACAGTGCCCCTATCTGCTGTAAGAACCTTTCCTGGGTGTAAGGCATATGGATGGCACAAGAGACTCCCCCACGGGAGGTGACACTAACTCCAGCAATGGCTCTCCAATTTCTAGCTTCTTAACAAAAACTTTCCTACTTAAACTTTTCCTCTCATTTTTGCAGCCCCCAGCCCCCTCCCATGTCCCCAAAGCCCTAATCTTTTTATCTGAGAGGAAAAAAAAAAAGAAAAAGAAATAGGAAGAATATTTTTCTGATGGGCTTGTACAGTTAAAAATCATAAACAATAAAGAAATCTATGAGCAAAGGTTCCAACAGAAACAGAGACTTGGCTGACTTCTGTAATCTGAACTTTGCATTAATTAAGTGTTTTGAATTTGATTAGAGTAAATTAGCCATCTCCTTTGGTCCAGGATTTGCCCCTTTCCAGCCATTTAAAAAATTATACCCAAGATGATCCTTAGGAATCTTAGCAGGTTCCTAAGCAGAGTACTGACTGAGAAGAGAGAGAGGAGGATAGGGAGTTGAGGGCAGAAAGATAAGCAGGGACCAAACAGAAATAACAGTTGCCATCTGCCTAGGATTTGCATTTGGATTGGGTATGTGTCTTACCCTGTGAGAGCTGCACTGACGACAATCCCATCTTAATCCTGAATTCACATATTTTGTGCATGTATTTTTTCATTGGAACATAATTATTTTATGAAACTAAGAAACATCAAGTAAACATGGTAACAATTATTGGTGCTTTGTTCCTGCTTTTGTTGGATCCCGGAGAGGCACTTGACAACCCAGACCAGGTCTACTTTGACAATGTTTGAAGAACCAGTTCAGCCATAGGTTAATGTCAACTGCACTAATCAGAATCTATCAGTTGATAACTGTATTCATATGTTGCACTACACTACCAAGATGTGCGTGGCAAGCTCTGTGGGACACACAGGTTATTCGACGTTAGCTCTTTTCTAAAAAATTTATTTTGAAATTGTTAATTTAGCTGTGGGGTAACTCTAATTTTCCCTTCACCTACAGATACACCCTTTCCTGATAACACGCATAGAAGCGTGACTGCCTCACTCATTTTGAAAGCTTGGAGAAGAGTCCATTGTCACAACACCGTAGCCCTGCAAGGAAAGCACCGAAGCAGGATGAACATACCTGAAGTTCAGCTCCCACTCCAGGTACAGGGAGCCTGAATCCTCAGCTCCCATTTCCCAGTGCTCTGAACAGCAGGCTATGCACTGTGATTTGTTTGTGCAGGCATGTGAGCATGTATGCATAGAGAAGAAAGGGGGAAGGTGTTGAAATCTGTTCTGTGCTGCAGCCAAGAATTCAAGTTTCATGGGGCCAGACAGACACTTAACCAAGTCCGATTGTGTAATCTGCTGGGCGACCCACAGTCCTGGGAAGCAGAAGCTGCTGATCTGAATTCCCCCGCTTCTCCCTCGACTTTGCATTTTAAGTGGAGCTGTGGCTGTTACGCTCCATACTAACAGTGCCTATGGATCAGGCAGCTCGGGCGCCATGCGTTGTTCTCTGGTGTAAAAGCTATACGGCCTTCTGAGGACACGGTTTCAAAACATTCAGCAAAAGGTGCCTTAAGGCACATGCTGCAGCCAACTGTAGACACTTAAAGCTTTTACCAGAATATTTAGGACCCTATAACAATCCCAGTTATTATTCTTGGATTTAGATGTTTCACATCAGTTGTGTTCTGGGCAACTTCGTGTTATTCTGGATCGCATCTCAGACATCCACAACTTAACAGACCTTTAGCTCCTGCTGTTAACTCCTGCAGCGTCACAGTGCTTTAGGTTTTCTATTCAGCTGAGCAGAGAGATGTCTAAACTGAGTCCAGTAGTTTCATTACTGTGCCACTTAGAATGTACATGTTCTGTTCAGGCATCTAAACACTAATTGAAAAATTTGGTTCTGCTGAAATATTTCACTTGTTTTTTGATCATCTAGAATACTTTTCCAAGTGCCATACGTAGCTTGGAAAGCAATTTTATGCTAAAATCTGCTGATTTTTTAATGCATAATTGAAACAGAGTACCAGAAGTTTCCTTTCCAAATAAATGGTGAAAAGGTGTGTTGTCAGAAAATTGCTATTCGGTTGCATTAGGATCTTAGTTATCGAGTTTTTTCACTTGGATACTCATCTCCTGGGAAAGCGTAAGACCCATGTTAGCATGGGGAATGGAGTACGTTGAGCAGAAACTGGCAATAACATGTCTGTTAATCTGGCAAGTTGCCACCTTGGCTCCTCCAATACGGTTGTGATAGTGGCAGAATAAACAAGGTTTCTTCCAGGTTTCTGACTCAACCAGGTCCCTTTCCCCTCTGTGTGGACCCAGAACCTGCAGTCAAAGTCCATGGTCCCAGGCATTTCAAAGAACACATGTAGTTTAGTTTCTATAAAATTATCTAGAGTTACTATTTCACAAAATACGTTTCTTTTTATAACACCATGCCTATGACATGGCATGGTCCTAACTACAGTCCTTATCCCGGCCCAAGGCTTAGGTATCAGCAAAGCTACATTGTGCTCAGGAAGCCTTAATCTGGTGTATCTCACTTGGAACTTTTTGCTGCAAGACAAAGCTCACAACGCCAGTGCTCTACTTATCGGTATTAAGTTACTTGTCCCGTTGCTACACAATGAGGAAACTTGGTATCAGTCAGTTTTAAATGGATTGCTCTACAATTGCAACAGACCACAAAAAGATTTCTGAACGCTCTGTTTATAATAACAAACAGGAGTTTTGTTTCTACCCAATATTTTCCATGATGTCTACAAAACACACTAGTGAGAATGCTAGAGTGCTGAGATCACTGTTTGTCATGATGACCAAAATTATTTTACAGTTTCCCTGTGCTCCCCATTCCCCTACAGCTATCCGTTGGCTCATGTCTTATAACCAGACTGTAAATTCCTCCAGGTATCTTTTTGTTTGTTTTTACAGCACTTAGCACAATAGGATCCCAGGGATCTCAAATGTTTCAGTAATACCCAACCAATAGTGAAACCTTTGGTATTAAGTCCAGTGTGTTTTAGTTGCAAATATGTAAAGATAGTGAAAGAAAAGAATTAACTTTACAGTTCATCTTTTCCACCTCCTGTCAATATCGTTCACACAGTTCATACTACCAGGTTTGGGTTGACTATGTGGTCAGTCCAGCAGCATGGTTTTCCCCAGCTGAGTTCTTTGACAGCAGTACAAAGCTGGGCTCAATGGGCATTATTACCAGGAATGACACGGGCTACGGCATCCCCTGCCTACTTATGTTTGTACATAATGTTTTTTATTTACTTAATCAAGAATACCCACGCATACTAGATCAACTCACAGTCATTCCTAAAGATCCTCTTCAGTGTCAGACATGGGAGATTATACCACCTGACCGAGAAGAAAGCATCCACTAACCAGAAGCATATTTCCACATGGAGTAGCCACAAGTTAAACGACCCGAGAAATAAAAGACATAGATAGCGTTTGTGCAATATAACCGTGCCACTCTCACTGCTCCTATTAGACAAAAAGATTATTGGAAAATGTACTTAGAGTGCATGCTGTGAAGGAAGAGAAGAAGAAAGCAGGGCTGATGTAATATTTTGGCAATTAGATGAAGAGGAAGGAATAGGTTTTGAAGTCGTAATGGAGAAAGTAATGACA
>NW_010240433.1:3428-15399 GCF_000690775.1 Eurypyga helias | reverse complement strand
TCTAAGTAGTGTCCAGGACTAGGGGCAGTGGCCATACACTGGAAAACAAAAGGTTCAACCTGAACATAAGGAAACACTTTTTCACTGTGAGGGCTACAGAGCACTGGAACAGGCTGCACAGAGAGGTGGTGGAGTCTCCTTCCCTGGAGACTTTCGAAAGCCACCTGGACTTGTTCCTGTGTGATCTACTCTGGGTGATCCTGCTCTGGCAGGGGGGTTGGACTGGATGATCTCTAGAGGTCCTTTCCAACCCCTACCAATCTGTGAATCTGTGAGAAGAGAATAAAAAATAAGAAAAATAACGTCCATCCTGTGAATATAGGTGCTATACACTGCTATATAGTGAACAGGTGCTATTGTAGGTGTGGACAGGCGGGAAGGAAAGCAAGCGGTTATGCTTTGGTTTATGCTGATGCACAGATGGAATGTTTCACTGCATGTGTAAAAAACCAAAGTGGGCCAAAGAGAGGGAGATGGCCAAGGAAGAAGGCTCTGTGGTGCTACCCAGAGAGCTAGGAGACAGAACATGGGAAGGATGAGTGGGAAGGGGAAGGGGAAAAGGAGAAGAGGAGGAGGAAATGCAGAAAGCAAAGCGAGAGAGAGAGAGATGAACAGTCAGCACACCAATCAGTAACATCAGTGGCCTGAGGAACTCACTATAACTCCTGTAGATGGGAAGAACTGAAGAAAAAGCTCAAAAAGCTTCTCATTTTAGGTTTACTTCCTATTTTTAAGTCAGATTTTTTCTGTATTTTTCCCTATGTCCAAAGTGGGTTTCTTAAATTTCTCTGTTTAGAAATAAACACATGGAAACTATAAACATCTAGAACATTAGCTTGCATAGTTCCTTAATGTATGCATATTTCTCTCCGATTTTCCAAATTAAATGGGACTAATTCACTTAAATTTCTTGGGACACACCCTCTGTCAAAGTTTCCATGATTTCAGGGTTAGCTCAGTAGCTGATTAATACCTTTGAGAGGTAACATGTAGAGTTGTCAGCTTACAAATTTCAAGTCAGCTGCTCAGCTTGTGCACAGCAGAATATTTACATTGAATTCAAGTGACCTTTGTTAATTTACACAGATGAGAAACCATCTATTATTTCTTTTTCTTATCACAAAAAAATAAGGAGAATATTATGCATATAGAAGCCACTCCTCCTAAAACAAAACATTTAAGATTTCTTCAAAGGTTTTTCTACTTTAGGATGTTTTGTGCCACATTTTTAATATATTCTTTGAAATTTCTGTGTGCTGGTTTACATTGTGCAGTTATCCGCAAATGTAAAATTAACTCACCTCCACTCAGTTCACAGTCTGGATTAATACTGAAAGTAGAATTTTGTTCAATATGAACTTCCCTTCACGATTTTTTTTCTTGCATTCCCAGAACAAAGAACTTGTCCTCAGACCATCTAACCCTACTGACCTCAGCAGGGGAAACAGGAGACACACATGATTTTGACTACTTTTTGAGGTACATTCCTTTCAAAAATTCCTATAGTCCATAGACATCATATGAGGGATGCCAGAGAATACTAACCTATCCAGTCCTTCTAATATCTGTTAATGAACCGTTGTCCATTAATTTGAATAATCCTTTTTTGAACCTGCTGACACTGTCTCCACAACATCCTAGGGCAGCGCATTTCAGAATTTCATTACCTCTTTGGTAACGAATAACTTTTTCTAATCTATTTTCCCTTTTTTTATTATTATGCCCTGTGACAGTTCAGATTCTGTATAAGTGACTCATACCAAATTCTCACTGACTACTGTTATGAATTACGAGACCCAATTCAACCCAGAGAGATGATGGCCTGTTTTGCTTTTAATACTGTAGTGAGAACAAATTCCCTGGCTGGAATGAGAGCCTGGTCCATTCTACAGGAAGAGGTAAAAGGGTGAGGATGTAAGCACAGCAGCATGCACTCCAGAATACCATGAAAAAAATCTAACGGGTCATGGGCAGCTGAGATCTCTTGAGATATTAAATTATTTTCAAGGACTAGTTAAAAATTCCTGAATTTGAGAGTCCTTCCCCTGTCACTTATATTTTCATAGAGTTCTAGATGTTACCACTAAAGACCTCATGCTGTTCTAATCCGGTAGTACCCAATCATTATGAGCTTATATGCCATACTACTGATAAAAAACATCCTGTGTGTACATCCTCTTTTGGACTTTCTGTCTGATTGATTTTAGATGTCTTAACGTCCTGTAAGCATGCACAATACCAGAAGGCAAAGAATCCATCATCCTCCAAAGCATGGTATTAAGATTTTGACTGGTGAATACAAAAGGCCAAATACCTTATACCTAGCAAGGGAGCTTGTTTACCAAGCCCCATAGTTCACCAGCTGACAGCTAGAGTTTATCTGCTAGAAAGACTTCCATTATTTATTTATTTTACGTGATGTCAAACCCATTACAGTCCTCACTGCACAACACTCACTATGAATTGCCTCACTGTGATAACCAAGCTGCACACTTCTACATTTTTTCCTGGTCTTCAAATTCTGTGCTATTGTATTCTTTCATCCCTTTTCTTCATTACACTGAAGAATGCTGGAATGTTAAATATTTTGTTCTCTGTAGACACAGATGTGCTTTAAAAAAATCTGTTAATTTGGTTTAGCTATCACTGGGCTCCGTTATGCTTTATTTTTCAAATTGTGAACAACTGGTTTTCGTCTTCTCAAATCTTTAAGTTTTATAAAATATGGGCATGGAAATGGTCAGAGCATGCCACAAGTGGTTTAACCCCAGTCAGCAACTAAGCACCACACAGCCGCTTGCTCACATTCCCCCTCCCCCAGTGGGATATGGAGGAGAATTGGAGGAAAAAGTGGTTTGAAATAAGAAGAGTTTAATACTTGAAAAGAAATGAAATAAAATAATGCCACTACTACTACTACTACATAATGAAAAGACTACTACTACTACCAATAATAATATGTAATGAAAAGGAAAACCGCAGAAAAAAATAAACTGCTCACCACCTGCTGATCAGTCAGTCCCTGAGCACTGAGAGAGAAAGAGAGAGAGCAGCCCCATCATCTCTCCTAAACTTATATACTGAGCATGACATTTTATGGCATTAAACATCCCTTTGGCCAGTTTGGGTCAGCTGTTCGGGCTCTGTCTCTTCCCAGATTTTTGCAGAGAAAAAGCTGGAAACACAGGTGAGTATCAGAAACTGAAAAAGTCCTTGGCTTAATGTAAACATTGCTGGGAAACAACTAAAAACATAAGTATGTTGTCAACATTCCTCTCAACACCAATCCAAAAAATAGCCTCAAACTAGCTACTGTGAAGAAAATCAGCTGTATCCCAGCCAAAACCAGAAGAGTGAGGAAGTTACATGAGTGATAGACAGAATACTGTCCTCACTTCTGCCCACTATTTTCCAGTCTCCATGTCACCTAAGGGTGTGCAACTCTGCGCTTCAGCTGTCCCTGGGATAGCTTACTGTTATTGGATTCATCATTATGTATACAACTACTTTAGCAGTGATTTTTCATGCAGGAGATTCCCATTGATGTTTATTTTTAGGCATCCAGTTTATTTGCTTATGCTCCGTTTAAACCAGCATTTTCTTTATGTGATAACTTCTTTTTCTGTGATCAACTGCCAGTGGTCCTCCCATAGAATCTTATCTTTCTACTTCACAATACCCTCAAAGGTTGTTTCATGTAAAGGCTATAAAAATGTCAACATGGATTAGCTACATTCATATTTTTAATTATCCAATAATTTGTGAAGGACCTGCTTTCAACTGAACGGCTCTGCAATTGCTTCATTCCCTTCACTCATTGCTTTTATTAAAACCGACGTGTTATACAGCCTCTGAAAGCCCCACAGGAATCACACAAACAGAAGACAAGGAGCTGACAGAGTTTCACCCAGGTGTTTTGACATCACCCCATCATATGCACTTCTCTGGAATATAGAGTTATGACTTCCAGGCCTACTGCAGGATAATCAAGTTTGTCAGATGATGCTATTTTTCCCGCTGCTGCCTGTACTCTCATAAATGGAAAAGGGATTTGCTCTATTTGAGATTTACAAATAAAATTTTTATTTGGGCAGATAATGATTTTCTATAACTGAGCTACAGCTGAACTTCTGAGAATGATCCCACTATATTTTCATTATTTTAATAACTCTTACAAGTTTAATTTTACTAGATAGCATTGTTAATATCTCAAATTCTAATATTTCAAAAGTTGACAAGTCCCAAAGTCAAAAAGGAACACTCGAAACTTTTAATGGGCAAGCTCTTGTTTGACAACATACCTACCTACACACAAATAGAAGCTTAAGGTAGAAAATTCAAAGTCCTCATTCAAAAGCATTCACTGTAACAAATTACACAGCAATATGATAGCTTTTTTTCCTCTTTGTATCTTCAAATCAAGACCCTTCCTGCAACTACAGGTTAACCAAACACAAGGTATCACACGCAAGAAGGAGTAATTGTTTGAAATTTAGTGTATGTATACTGCATAATAAAATTATATTGAATAATATAACATTATTCTGGCCATGAACTCCGTGAACTGTATAGGATATACTTATTGCAGTCTATGATAATAAAAATTCAGTTATTTTGAAATTCACATGTCATTCTGATACAGTAAAATATATTTTAGAAAGGCAAGCCCAGTAAATCTTGATTTTCAAAATTTGGGGGAAAAAAATTTCTACACAAAAATGTTGAACTCCTTGACACAGTCCAACGGTGTTCTGCCAAGATGTTAAGGTAAGAAAATATTCTAGCTGGGCAGAGAATGAAGCATTCTCAGGAGAAAACTTGCTTCTATGACAGCAAAAGAATTCATCAGTTCCGTATTTTGACCCTTCTATAAAAATAAAACTTTCCCTTGTTTCCTGAACTTTTAAAAATCCATTGAATATAGATTTTTTTTTTTCCCAGAAAGACTTATCTATCTGCCCATTTTCCACGCAGCATGTTTCTCTGCTCAGCTTGCTTAACTGCTTGCTTGACTTAATGGGAGACCTCAGCTTTCCCAATGGCCTCCTGTAAGGTACTGGGTTGATGGATAGGCTGTAGATGGATGGTAAAGGTAGTTGAATTTAGTGGATGGTCAGATGGAAAACAGGACTTCTTTTACTCTTGCAGCATTCATGTTTCTCTTGTTTGCAGGAATAGGTCCTGTTTGCACTCAGCAGGTGTGATGATACAGAAATAGCAATACCCTCCTGACCTATTAGTGAAGAAGCATGTTCCCAACTTTCATCGCATTTTAAGGTCTGCAGACCCCAGGCTGCAGTGAGGTAAGAGACTCATTGCAATTGCTCCTCCTAGGAGCTTTGGTTTCATTTGTGAGATGAAGCATTTATTTTGTGGCTGTCAAGAAGCTGGTGGGGGTGGTTTTTTAACAGAGAGTTACTCTAAAATATGCAAGTTAAATCTCAGCTGAGGAGGAGCGAAGGCTGGAGGCATTAAGGGCTGCATTCTTAAGCATGTCTCAAGGGAACTGCAAACAATACTCAAAGGTCTGATAAATTTCAATGAGCAGAGGATCCAGGACACAGACAATAAATGATTTTTTTACCACCTTCCTCCAAATGTAAGTATGTCCTGTTCCACAGTCACAGACTTGAAACCAAGCCAGACCAGTGGCTGTGAAGGTACATGCAATAAGGCTTGGTCAACTCATGCTGTGTGAAAAGTGCATGTGATGTGCCATTATCTTTCCCTCTCCATTCTAGCTGGATGTTTCCTTGCTTGTTAGCACATCACTTTTTGCTATGTTTCTCTTTTGACTACTTTTCTTGGGAAAATATTCAGATAGTTCCCCTGAAATGAAAGCTTGAAATCAACTTATACAGTGAGGTGAGTCTCTGTCAGCAGATGGGCCCTCCCAGCCCTTACATACTCAAAGTAAACACTGGAGTTGGAGTGGAATACTTCAGTCCCACAGGTTCAATGCAAACCAGATTTTAATCTACAGTTTGTATTTTTGCTGGTAATACACATTAAGATACTTGATCTCTTAATGAGTTGCCATATTCAAAGTACAGAACAAGGAAAAATAGATTTCAGATGGAAGCTAAGCCCCCCGTAAGCATCCCAAAGCACAATAATTACTCAGAGTGTGTGTCTTCCCTTTCAGTGGGGCACATATACAAATGGATCATTTAGGGCCTCCTCCGAGTCAGTACATACCCCAGGAACTACAGTAATGCCTCTCTGCAGAACACGTCTTAATGGTTCCATTTACAGCAGTAATGAAAATGAACTATGACTTATTCTCTGCCCAACTAACATGGCAGAGTTTTCATCCACACAACTGAACCATCTTGCTCCCCAAACCAGGTGGTTCCTCCATACTACTTTCTGGGAACCACCCCTAGTATATGCCACCCTTGGGTTTCTGTTCAAGCATCACCTCAAAGACAGCTTCTTGGCACAAGTGAAAAGCACACCCAAGACTGCGTGCCAACAAACAATATGGACGACCATGTGGCAACGCCTGGACCCATGCCAGCACTGATTGTTTTAGTAGTAGAGATGGAGCCAATGCATCTAGCTCCAATATTTTAATGTCAAAGTGTTCAGTAGCCATGAGAGCCCAGCCTGGGATACCTTCCTTGCTGATTTTGGGTGCCTTACCCTCTAAGCCTCCAAACAGAAATACCGCAATGAACACATAAGCACTGTCTAGGACGATGCTCATTTATCAGGATGAATGGCCAGGGCAGCTGTGCTTCCAGTAGTGTTTGTTGTCGTAAGTAAACCCAGTGGAGCTGTATTGGTCAGACTAACACACTATCCATCCAGTCTGCTGTAGAGAAAAGAAACTGAGATATCTTTTGTCCCTGGCAGTAATTCTTCCACAGTAATACAATGGAGTTGAATGGGTGCTTTCCAAACACAGTCTACACTATTCTCACAAGCCTGGAGAGCTTTTATTTATCTGTGCACAATGTTTGTTTTTTAATTGGACATTATGGAAACTCTGACAGTAATGTAAAAGATGCTTAGCAATAAAACAAAATATAAACCAATGGCTTCTAAATTTAATAATAGGCTAAATGTCCACATTCAGACATGGTTAATCAAAACCAGTTTGTAAACTACATTTTATTCAGGTCAGCCAGTCAACAGTACATGTAATGCATACTATAAAATTGATTTAGGGCTTTTGGACACCCAAGCATCTACATAAACCAAGCAAGGATTAACTAGGTCTGTCTACTCATAAATTACAGCACATTGTTTTTAAGTGAACAGGATAAAAAGCAACATGTCGTGAACCATCTACATCTTGCTTTTTTCTCCTTTGACCAATTTCCCAGTTACTCTCTCAAATTATCACTCCAGTTCCTTCTTTGTTCATCCCTGTATTGTTTCCATATAACTGTCCAAATCCGCCTGCAAGGCAACTAATCAAAAAAGGCTGAAGCACAAGAACATTGACCACTTGATAGTTTGCCCAGCTTATTAAAAATATGAGTTTGACATCCTGCAGCATGTTTTAACAATTGGTTCACAAATTACAGCATGGCTAAGTACAATTAAACTCATTCCATTGTACACAATAACTATTTAACATATGCTGTGAATCTTGTACACAGATCAGGGCTCTGCAGTGTTTCTCTACAGCTGTTAGTCAAGCCTTGTTGCCTTGTGCTACAGACCCATCAGATCCACAACATAAACAGGCTTGGGCTGGGTCACAGTTTGGTTGGGATTCTAACAAAACAAAACAAACAAACAAACAAAAAACTCAAAAATAATTTCAGATGGTTTCTGGAAGTGGTGATGGCCTTCCATAAGCAAAGTTCTTCACCTGTCTGTACTCACTGAAAATCAATACTGGGTTCATTCACCGCTGTGCTTGTAGAGGTGAACTGTGTCTAACCACTGGACCAGTGCCTTGGCTCCTTATCTCAAATACCTGAACACACGCAGAGCTGTAAGCACTCACGGCTTATTCCAATTGCAGATTCTGCAAAACTGCATAGTACTTTTCCTCCCCTTTCAGCAAGGTTGAACCCACAAAGTACATATTTTATCCAGTACAATATGTGTGATAATATATTGGCTCACATGAACTAACATGATATAGTATCCGTCCCAGAGATATTACATGCCACTTCACATGCTCCAGATCTGAGAAGCACGTGATATACAACTCCCAGGGGATATGAAACACATGTGAGTCTGATTCGCCACTTTGTTATTCCAACTGTACACCATTGCAACTCTAACGAAGTTACACCAGTGTAAAACTCTTGTACTGAAGCCGAGGATTAAACCCATATGTCCTTCTATATGAGCCAAATTTATGGGACAAAGTTATTCAAATACATTCAGTAAACATTCAGACTTTTTTAGAGTCCTATACCTGTTTAGTCCTTAGACAGTACTTTTCCTGCTTTACCTTAAAGACAGAAACTGTTTATTGCTGAAAGGATGTCAGTAACATTCTGAGCTATTAAAAAAAAAGTAAGAAAATCCAGAAGATTGGTGACCTACAAAACATTTAAAACAAGACGGCATTTCCACAAACTCACTCAGCCATGATTAAAACCCCTTTTGCCTGCTTACATGCATATCTCTTCGTATAATTAAAAGCACGACCCATCAGCTTTGGCAAATTCTTATGATTTTACTGTGCAACTTTTCAAGTGCTTTTTCTGTCCTCTTTCCAGACAGTACACCTGTGTCTTAGTTTAGCAACATTTTACCACGATGGAAAATTAACTAATTCTGTTGGATTTGGATTTGTATAAAATTCTGAAAACTTATAAGCTATATGTTTACATACTAAGTCAGATACATTTATCTACCAACAAATAAAAAGACATTTATAAAACAAATACTAGACTGAATCTTATAAAGTGTCATTTAGAAACAGGGATCTGTGCTGGTGCTCTGAAGGTACATAATTAATTTAGTTCAATGAACAAACCAAAAAATTCAAATAAACTCCATATATATTTCTTCAGAACATTTCACTGTATTCAAAAAGTCGATATTACCTCCTGGTTGAAGAAATATTATTCAGTCAGCCTAAAGGATCAGGCTTATTTCCTTTCACAAGTTTGGTTGCTGCTTTTACTGCTACACAAAAATACGGAGGTAATGTAACGACGATAATATTACTAATAATTATTATTAATAATAGTAATAGTAGTAATATTTCTTCTACTAATAATAGCACCACTACTACTAATAGTAATAATAATACTTTCTTTGGAAGACATGATAAAAAGAGCGGCAACTTTTTCTCCTTTAAAGTTATCCCTACAATCTGCCAAAAATACATTTTCAAGAAGTTTCAGTCTCTTAAATTCTACCTTTCCAGAAAGAAAAAGCTTTTCCAAATAAACCAAAAAGCAAAAAATCCAGGCCCATCATGTTCAACGTCAATGCCCCATCATGTTCAACTTCAATGCTACTGAATCCAATTTCATTACTTGATGAGTAATTTTATGTCAGGTATGTGGTGGCTGCACAATCAGTTTTTTATATCATCTTCTGGAAAATTTTACTGCTAAAAACATTCAGCTATATTGTTCCTGTGTCAACGGAAATAATTCTAAAATAATATGATGAAAAAAGGGACTGTCTTATATATTTTGATTTCCAACAATTATAGCTCAATTCTGACTACATGTTATGAACTCCTTTCCTCCTGGAAGTGTCTTTGATAATGGCATCACTTAATTTATTTTGTTAAGTATTTAAAAACTATTCTATACCTCCCTACTAATGCCTGCAATGTGATTACATATGCGGGCAATCAGTAAATAAACTCTGTGACCAGTTTTATATTCAGTTATTCTAATACTATATATCAATATATTTATTAATATCGTAAGCAAGAAACAGTAGTGACTTCAGTTATTGAAGACCATAAATAATATCTCATAGAAATATTATTCATGAAGTAAATACATTAGAACTAGTAGGGCAAATCTAAATACAAAAAAATCTATGATGTAAATACCTTTCTTATTTTAAATTACACTTACTTAGGGTGTAATTCCACACACCTAATTCTAACACTAATCAGTATTTGGGGGTGGATTCAGTCACTTAAATTTAGGAGTCATATACTTGGGTGAAGATGTTGAACACCTAGGTTACAGTAGGAGACACAATGCACCCACGGAACTGGCAGCTCTGATGTACATTTACACTCTGCTGGAGCAGCAGCTGGAGGTCAGTCAGGAAACAATTATTTTGCCATTATAATCTGAATTTCCAGTTTAAGCAGTACAGTCAGTGGCACTGAAAGAGCAAGTCAAGTCACCCGGAACACTTAGGGTAGGATTCAGTTACTTAAACAGGCATCTGCTGGCATTGGGAAGCATGACGGTCCTCTGGAAGTAACATTCATTCATCCCATCCTATTAGAGAAGTACAAAATAGCACAGAGGAAGTAATCATTCCTCTTCATTTGCAAAGTAAAGAGACTTTCATAAAGCTGAACTAGATGGTGACCCCTGGGATTCCATTAATTTACCTACATATAGGTGTCCAGCGTCATTTTAGATTCCTTATTGTGGTTGAGATGACCACATGGTGATGGCCATTCTGCAGCCTTCTTCAGGCCTTCTGCAGCAGCAGCCAGGACACAACTGAATCAGGGTCGGTGGTGGGATCCAGGCATTGCAAGCCATCTTAGATGATGTTTTAGGTATCTGAAAGTCAGGTGGGATCACACATATGATGTCTCAGGAATCCCATCCATACAGGCTAACACCACTGCTCCACCCCTACTTGGGATTTAAGCCGACATCCATTAGCCGGTAGAAACACTTGGACTGTTGGTAGGAGCTGTGCTGTATGGGAATTTACTGAACAAAATTGACCATTGAATCCATTTTACGTTCTCCCTAGTCTCCCCTACACTCCCTCAGGGATCATTCCCGTTCTAGCACAGTTCTCCCACGGCTGTCTGGAGGATGACAGGTCACTTCACATGTGCTGCTGTTTCACAGAACATCAGCCTTACTAGAAGATATTTTGCAGTGCTCTGTTCTCATGGACATGAATTTTGTGTAGTTTCATCTCTAAATCCTATAAACACTGACTACAGGATTTGGGGTTCTTTTTGCTTAAATTTCTGAGGCTTCAACATTTTTATATAAGATGATTAAGCACCATTCCAAGCCTAAAATGTTACAGAAGTGGGTGAAGATCTAAACCTTTAGGCTACACCCAGCTAGGAAAACAGGAGGAAATGACACACTTCTTTTATATCTGAATATGTATCTAATACCTGAATCAAAATAATTTCCACTTTAGGGAGAATTACATTACAGGTACTTTTAATAATACTGCATACAGCATGAGACATCAGAAAATACAAAAGCCTTCATGATACTTTGGAAAAGCAACCAGAATTTAAATGAGATAAAAACCAGACATCTTTTAATCCTGCTTCAAGTTCTGTCCCTTCTTTTCTTCTTGTTCACAACATGACTCAGAGGGGCAGATCCTCACCTGATATAAAACAGTCAGTCCAGCTTTATCAAAGTCAAAGAAGCTACAGTCATACCAAAGGAAAACCTGGCATGGTGCATCTGAACTGCAGATATAACATTAACTGTGACTAACTGTGAATGCTGTAGATGTTTCCTTCCTACGCAGTTATGTCTTCACCTGAATATGTTTCTGCTTTTTATTATTAGGCCTAAATAGGACATCAAAGGTTATTTCATTACAATCTACATTGAAGTATGTCTCTCATTTTCATACAACTCCCTAAACTTCTCCTTTTTACTTTAATTTGCTTCTGAGGACTCAAAAAACGCTCATTGTCTGCAGTAGCAGAAACATCTATTGAAGTCATACACAGTTTACTGGCTGGAAACAGTGATAAAAGACAGCATAGAGACTCACCAAAACATTTCAGTGCTATCAGTGTAAACCAAAATATTACAAAAAGCAAGTTTTTTTTCTTCCTTTTTTTTTTGGGGGG
>NW_010240433.1:0-3396 GCF_000690775.1 Eurypyga helias | reverse complement strand
GGGGGGTGTGTAGGTGCGGGGAGGGGCAGAATCTGTGAGCCACATAGACATGAAAAACTGTGATTTTAATCCATCAAGCTTCACATGACTGGATTTTGTATCCCAGCCAGCTAAGGCCTAACCACACTACAAAAAATCTTTTGTAATTAGCTAAGAAAGAGAAACAATTTATGAACAATGGTATTTCTCTCCACAGGATTTCCTGTTTAGAGGAATTGCTTTCCACACTAAAATTGATCTTTGCTCTTTCTACCTACTGATCTGTTTACCACTTGCCTAGTGCAGTCTGATATTAATTACTACTCTTTTTTTCTTTTTGGCATAAAACACGAACAAGGCCCCAACATTGCATTTCAGATCTAAGCCAGCCTCCTAGGAGGTGAGGTGGGAAGTACATGCAGTGAATATAGCACTGGCATATTTCTCCCCCTTTTTATTAGTCTTCTCCAGTTCAGCACCCCTCTGCATTAGGCACAGAGAATTAGACCACCTGACAAGCTTACTGAAACCTGACTATCTTACTGGCATGACAATACACAGGCAAATAATTTGGATAAAGCCTCTGCTAACGAGGAGAAATAATTGCAAGGTGATACGTCTGAAACATATCATTTCGCAAGCTACACAACAAGGATGACTGCATCATCAGAAAGGCCTGACACTTAGCAAGTGTGGTCCCCTTCAGGTATCCTAGCAATTTGATATGCTCGTCTATTCAGTTTCCATCTACTTGCAGGTCTTCAAGCAGGTTCTAGTGCTTTTGCTTAATTATTCTTTACTCTCTTGTATTTTGATATTCCATTTCCTTTCTAATAGCACCCTGCCTACATTTTGCTTTACATGTTGGGTTTTTTTTTTTCCTCTCTTACACCCTAGAAAATTAAAATCTGCTCATTTTCTCATTACCTAATTTAGACTTTTGGTTTTGCAGATTCCCTCTATTTTCCACCATCTTCCTTACCCTTATGCACAATTCTATGTGATTTACTTTTTCTCCCTCCTGATTCCTACTTTTATTGTTTTCCTATTGGCACTGTCTAATCGATTTTCTTTTCCTTCATGTCAATTTTTTTGTACCTTCTTTTATTTTCCATTTCCTTTTCTGTCTTTTTCTTTTTTTTTGAGGCTCTCCTTTGTACCTCACTGTCCATTATACACACACTTTAGCTTTAAAGAGCATGGAATAAGGCAACAAATGAAATGAACTCTACTGCTCAAAGCACTAAGGAAATGGTTTTCTCTTACGCATTTCTTTTCCACATTTCTCTCCAGCTTGTCGATCATTTTATTCCTCAATGTTCTTCACACTGATTGGAAAAGTTGTTTTTGCTTGAGGTAAGCACTGTTTATTCAACAAAACGGGTCCTGCTTCTGCATATACGATTGTGAAAAAGGCGCAACTATTAACTATGGATGAACAAATAGGTTTTCCCTTTTTTGTGCCAGATTTCTTAATTCCAAGGTTCAGAGGTTTATGACTTGTTTCTTGTAGTTCCAGATCTGCGGTCAGGATGCCCTAGCATTCAGTTGGAAGGATCTATGGCTTCTTTAAATATTTTTGTATTGTGCTATTTCATACAACCCTGTAACATTTATGTCAAGCATCAATAATTTAATAAACACATAGCAGCCATGAGGATCTTCTTTACAGCCTTTTTTCTAAAGCAGGTAAGCATTCTGTCTCCTTTAAGGAGGCTGCACAATATCAGAAAGATATTAAATATATTACAGTAAGCCAATTTCAATGCTTCAGAGCAGAATTCTTACAAAATATAGTTTAACAACATAATATGTAATAGATATCTACAAAGTAAAAAGCAGAATCTGTAGTAAAGACTTATTGCTACTTGCTCCTACTCAGAAAAGTTTCTGCATTTGGCTCCTTCTGGAGATGCTAGAAACAGCACAGAGCTGTTGTGTTTCTATACCTAAGTTTCCACAGTTGTGGAAATGAAAAAAAAGTCCTAGGATAGTACTGACTGAAACATAACAAGATTATGTTCCTCTGCAAAAATGCACACTTTAATGGCTCTTGAGTGTTAAGATGCTTACAGATACTTCTGGTTTATGTGATGAGCAGAAACTAAGAGATAATATCAAGATTCATGAAGTCAGAGAATGTAGCTGTATGGGAAATTTACAATGAGATTTTTAAAGTTACACTATTGTTTTTTGTTTTCTAAAAAGTAAAGCTTGTCATAATAAGCAGTATGCCATATTTTCCAGTGTAACATCTTGTTGAATTTCCGTAGATGAACAACCTAGAGCTGTACTAACTAAACTGAGCAGCCACACAATCTTGTTTCTACAACCTTAGTGCTGTATATTGTAAGTTCCTGAGAGCAAAAACCTAGTATATTTATGTCAATTATAGTAATTAACAAGCACACAATAAGTAACAGCATTTAGAAGGCAATCTAAGGCAACCCACCCACTTGCTGCTGCAACAGAGAGAAATATTTTTGCTGAAGAAAAAACATCCTGAAGGGACTGTATGAACATAATGGTAATGGGAGAAGTTCTTACAAAATGCTGATACATAATTAAATGTTGCATTCTTTAAAAAAAATAAAAATTAAAATTCATTTCACCAAAGCTAAGGACACCTGAGAACATAAACTAAGTAATTTTTGGCTGCTGCTTATTTCTATTTGACAATTTTTCTACAGCCTGTGTAAAATGGAAATCTGTTCTTAGTCACCTCCTTAAGACTACAGACTGTAACAATGCCTTCTGTGCTAAATACTTCTTCCATAGGAACTAAAGGTGTGATTTGTTTTATCTAGCTCTATTGCTCGATGGCAGTTGCCATCACAAAGGAGTCCCATGCCACTTTACATATATTATGGTATCTTGCCTGGCCTCTAGATGGGTCTATTGTACATTGCTCACTGCTCCAGGTGGACATCTCAGGTGCCACAGGCACCAGGCACCTCAGGCAACCGAATAGTTACCTATACCGTCACTAAGTACCAGGGAATCTTAGATACCCAGGTCACATACAGATGCATAAATATCGACATATATTTAAGTTCAGGCACTGAATTTGGAATACGGTTCTGAATTTAAAGCTGAATTCTAACCCCCAAATTACAGAGGATTACTCCTACCCTTCACGTTATTTCCCAGCATTTACACTGCACAGAAAAGATGCTGGTTTGTAACACTAGACCTTTAGCTATTGCCCTGTCAGGTACCAGTTTGCAAGCTCTCAGGGTTTAAGTCTGTTGCCTAAACTTACACACCTGTGATGGCCTGGAGTATCTGAAACACACGGCACTGGCAGATACATTTTAGGAGTGAGAGGAGATCCATGCCTCTCTGAGGTGTCAGTTCGAGGACACGTGGGCATCTCTAGTAGCATGTTCGGGTAACTGACTGTCGTGGTTTAACTCC
>NW_010240432.1:92473-102487 GCF_000690775.1 Eurypyga helias | reverse complement strand
ACCCCACCCCCAAGTTCTCCTCTCCATATTACAAGGAGGGGAGAGGACTGAGTGAGCACCTGCATGGTGGTTAGTTGCCAGGTGGGGTTAAACCATGACAGTGACTGATGACCTCAGGGATGCTGTACCCTTGAGGCAGGAGAGCTGGTGGCATGTCTCCTCCTCCTGAAGTCTCTTGCCTTTGCCCATCCGATGACCAGCTGTCAGCTGCCTCCCCAGCCAAGCTCCCAGCAAACACTTCACCAATTGGCTGTCTTGAGGATGCGCTCATTTCCACAGCAACCTGCTCCCTCATCAAGGTCTGTATGGGCAGGCATCATACCAGAAAATTCCCTGTGTGAGCTTGATTTCTGTTTTTCCTTCTAATGCAATTTTTACATCTGCCAATGCAGGGATCTTTATTGGTTGCCAGCAATGTTTTCCTTTAAGGGATTGTTTCTGTGCCAAAGTCATATATGAGCATGACGCAAATTATCATCCTGAGTAAAGTTATGTATTGTGTTACATAATCCATTAAAAGACAAAAAAGAGTAACAGCTAAAGCAGCACTTATATTTATGAGTGGTATTTCATGGCATTATTTCCATTTAGGCTGTAATGCTTCTCTGACACAGATGCTTAATCTACTCTTCATTTTCAAGAATGGCATGCTAATGTTATCCAATAATTCTCATTTCAAAGCTACCAGCACACCCTTCCCCAGCCCTTTGGCTAATTACTGTGTTAAAGATTTTTTCCATAAATCTTTCAAGTGCTGTAATGGATTAGCTGAGCTTCTTTTTGGTTATATTTTGGTTGTGGGGTTTTTTTTGGAAGTGGTGGGCTACAACAGGCCTGGCTGCTGTGTAGAGACAGAGGGGAAGCCATCCTGCAGGTTACAATAACTGATGCATCTCCTCTAAGGGAACAAAGCAGGAATTCACAGATTTCACTATGGTGGCTGGGCATACCACTGAGCTCTCCTTTCTTTGCAGGTGTGCATATCTTTGCCTCCCGAGGAGTTGTCAGTTATCAGAAGAACCCTATTTTAAGGTACTTCAATAACCAATGACACAACAGTTTCCATATTCCTATTTAATGTCAGTAGAAAGGAACTAAAGTTTTGCCATAGTGATAGCCACTTTTAGAGATAGCTTTTCTAGGATGCTCTTCATTCAGTCATTGAGATCAGTGAGATGGGTAACAAAGAAAGAACCTTGTATTGTATTTAAATATTGTGCCTTTTTTTTTTTCCCTCCACACTTTGGAGGGCTTTATTTTTGAGTAAAATGTGTAAAAAGACAGCTGTATTTTGGATCTTTACCTGTAAGTTTTTATTAGTATTTACATTTGTCCTGGTTTTGGCTGGGTTAGATTTAATTTCCCTTCTAGTAGCTGGTATAGCATTGTATTTTGGATTTAGCATGAGAATAATGTGGTAACGCACTGATGTTACTAAGCAGTGCTTATACGAAGTCAAGGGCTTTTCAGCTTTCCATGTTCTGCCAGTACGGAGGTGCACAAAAGTTGGGAGGGAGCATAGCCAAGACATCGGACCCAGACTGGCCAAAGGGACATTCCATACCATATGACATCATGTTCCCACATTGGACACTCAGTACATAAACCAGGTGGAGTTGACTGGGACGCAGTGATTGCTGCCTAGGAACTAGCTGGGTGTTGGTTGGTGGCTGGTGAGCAGTTGCACCAATTGGTTTTCCTGTGTTTTCTTTCTTTTTCTCTTTTTACTGTTTTCCTTTTCATTACAATTTATGGTTATGATAATAATTATTATTTAACTTTATTTCAATAATTAAATTTTCCTTATCTGAACCCATGAGTTTTCTTCCTTTTGCCCTTCCAATTCACTCTCCCATACCACTGGAGCTGAGGGGGAGGGTGAGTTAGCCACTGCTAAATGTTTGCTTATACTCCTTTCATTATTTGAAATATTTGCAGTGGTTTTAGTGCTGATGTCAAGGATTAAATTAATTAAATATAGAAAATTAATTTCAAACATATGAAATCCTCTTACTGGTATTACATAGCACAACAAACCAGCATCCTACAAATAATCAACAAGGAAAAAACCACTAATGTTATCAATCCAGGTAGGCATTCCTATTTTTAAACCTAATGAAAAAGTTTTGCCTTTTATTTATATTTTGGGATGCTGGCATGGAAAATGCAAGACATCTTCTTTATTCATATCAAATGTACTGCTGTCTATTTAACAGTAAGAATCATTCCACAGCAATTTTCATAAAACTATCTGAGTGTTAGTAGGTATGATGAGGAGTATTGTTTTTCTGAGTGTGATTTTACTCATTCTTTTCTCATTACCACCTGCAGCAATTGATATTCATTTGTAGTACTTCAGCTGAGCTCTTTACATGCTGTACAACTATTAATATCCACTGCAGGGAGAAAGAAGGAACAAAACCACAGGGTTCAGAGTCGGTCAAAAACAAAAGTATCGTGACTTATTCAGTATAGGGAGAACTGAAAGAACTTTTACTAAAACAAACCTCAGTTTTGTGTATAGACTATCATAGAAGTAGAAAAGATGACATATTTTCAAACTGCAAAAGGCAGTGGCTGGAGAGAAGACACAGTCCAGACAAATAAATGCCCCATATATCAATTAGTTCCCAAAGTACGAGGTGAATGTGCTAAACCATTAGAATAGATGGTGGCTAGAGTAGCCTCCACACAGCACTTCATCGCTTCTGCGGTGAAGGGTTCATCTGATTTCATTAGAGTCTTGCTCAGGATTTCCTGTTGTGCAGCAGAGAGTAGAGTTTGGCTTTTCTTTGTGTGTGTCTGTCTGTTCTTTATTCCTAGTGATGCTCATCACCGATATCTCAGCATCCTGCAGTAATGCTTTACGTCTTCACTCTTAAGGCAACTAGCACATGGGGAAACAGCATATGGTGAGGCAGAATATTTCCACATCAGCTCCAGTAAGCAAACGTATACCTAAATCTATGTATTGCAGGACTGAATTCCCCAGGATAAAGCTGACAAAAAATGACATGACATATAAGGCAAGGGTGTTTTATTCCTAGGCTGTTGCTAATAAAATAGAAGCGTATGTCTGAAAATCCATGTCTTACTCATTTTGGGAGTCCAGAATCTCTGATTTAAGTGTGTATTTGAGTCAGAGCCACAACCTGAAACTGCTTCTTATTTCTACAAGTTCAAATGCCATCCCTAGACCAGAATCCAGCACACAGCATACCGCTTGTCCTTTGGCACAGACCTTTTTACAGCTGAGGACTGACTAATCCTGTCCAATGTTCACTTGCTCTTTTGGAGCCAAAGAATTTTGTATCTTTTCTGCACTGGGGTGCAGGTTAGAAAAGGGTTGGGGAAACTTAATGTGTATAGCATTAGTTGGGGTGCTGTCCTGAGTAATGACATGACATGCCTCCAATGCTGAGCACTGCATCTGTCACCACATGGTCAAATCATCGAATTGCTAGGCTTAGTCTTTAAGAGGGGTCAGACATCCTCATTAGCTCTGAGTGTAGGTGGAGGTGTTGCTGAGCTCTCCACTGTGATCATTGCTCTTAGCAAGTGTTAAAGATATACTGTGTGCTCCTCATTGCTCTAGCCCTTTAGCTCACTGCTGTGTGGGATAATTCAGCCAATGCTGGTTGTATGTGTCAAACAACTTACTATAACCAAAGTCACTTCACTAAGGAAAAATTAGATCCTTACCTAAAATTTTAGATGTGAGGTCTTTTCTAAAAGATTGTCAGGCCCAACAGGGTTTTTGTCAAGTCTGATTCCCCCTAGGCAGCAGCCCACAGGTCAAGTCAAGCCCCGAGCACTTGTCACCTTTCACTGACATGCTCACCCAAACCTCAGACAAAGAGGGAAAAGCACTGGGAGATCTGTCTGGTCCTTGCAGCAGGATGCACATCAGTGCTGCAGGAGATACAGAGAGAAATAGAGTGAAATGACTTTGAGTCATCATTTATGGTAACAGAGTGATCTTGGCTTTGTATCATCTGCATTGTTCACTGCTCTAGGCCCTGTGCTGAGAAAACACTGGAAACCCAAAATGCATCATTGGCAGCAGCTGGAAGAAGCAGGTGAGTGTGAAGATGTGTAAGTGCGTGTGTGCATGGCTGCAGGGTGTTGTCATGTACCGAAACAAGGCTGTGCTCATGCTTCCAATCCCACCCTGCCATGCTGCTGAGGAGACCCTTTGCTCATGCTCAGCACTGACAAGGCAGGACATGGCATGAGGTCACCCTCATTTTCTGGAGAGTGGAAGTCTGAGTGAGGCAGCTGGTACCTCTATGCTCTCAGAGCAGGAACAGCACCTGCAGTCTTCCAAGCATCACCTGCCTTGCCTTCTCCCCTGCCTACAGCCCGTGATGGAGAGGGGCTGTGCCTGGGGTGATGCCCCAGCCAGGAGGTCAGTGAGTGCTGGATGTAATTCCATCCAGTGACACTGCAGCTGCGCATGGTTTATGTTTTACCAAGTTAGTTATTTTCAGACACACACTCTGTTTGTACCCTGGACTGCCAGACTTATCTTTCTAGGAAGAGGGTTCCTTCTGGAGACAGGCCATTGTGAAAATATCCATATGTCTATGAAAGGCACACCATTTTATTCCTTTGGAAAGCTGCTTTTTGTCACTAAACTGGGGGCGTGTGCTGTAACATCCTGGCAGGCAAGGCAGAACTGAAAAGCTTAGATAAAAGGTTTTGCTGATGTGTAGTCAAACATGACAATCAGATCAGAGTATCATTTGCTACTTTCCCAAACAAAATTTAATGACCCTTATAGAAATTGGAAAAAAAAAAAAGAACGACCTAGTAATAAAACCAGCAGCCCAAAAAAGGCTAGACAAACACAAGTGATATTTATTACTAGCAGCTTCTAGGTGTCTGAGGAAACATTGTGCCACCCAAGCAGTCACTAATCTGACTCTTTCAAACGAGCCTTTTTGGTTTTTGAATGAGAACAACTCCAAAGCAAATTATGCAAACTGCATAGGAAGAGTTTAATTAATATCCCTAAACACTATCTTCCCAGATAGAGAACAGAGAAGCAGGCATCTATAGTAATTAATTGGGAAAAAATATCTGCTTAGTTAAATGGATGTAATTAAAAGTAATGTCTTGAGGCCTGCTTTTAAAGTCCTTTTGCTGCTTTAAAAGAGATTATCTGGGACAAGTTTTCTACTGACAAGACCAGTAGTTTGTTTGGCCAAAACGTCCAAACAAAAAGTTTCCAAGAGATTCAGACTTCAGCTTACTAACTCCATGGACAGAATTCAGTTATTAACAGGAATGTCAACCTTCAGATATTTGTGTTAACCAGGAGCCACACATAGAAGAAAAAGCAAGTGGAGCTTTCTTTAGATGAGGCTTGAGTGACATTGAATATGGTCATTTTAGCATGTAATTCAGGGCTTAGAGGAGTGCAGGAAAGCAAAGTAGTGAGAAATCAGAGTTAGATTAGAGGTGGAGAAGAACCAAAGACAAGAATAAAAAAGTGAAGCAGGAGACGGGTATTGGGAAATCTTTCAAGAGATAGAGATTTACACTGAAAAACATGACACATTATGTAAAAGACCCTGGAGTCAGCATGAGTCCTGTTGTAATGAGCTATGCACAGGGGAGCACTTACTTTAGTTGGGAGAGAACTGTGTCAGGAGATGAAACACTCTTCCTATCAGAAAGATACTTTATTCCACTTGGCAACCTCAACTGTTTTCATTTCCATTAAAAAAAAAAAAGAACCCTCCTAAGATTTGACAATAAGCTGATAGTTAAAGGCTAGCTCTAAGATTACGATGCTGTCTAAATCAAGTTGAATCAGCCCACAGAACTGAATATTTTATCAGTGCTCCACCCATAAAGATCCTGGCTGTTCTGGATAAAATTAATCTCATTTGTCCCTTTCAGATTTATGCAAGCTGTGTCTTGCTTTGTCACATTTGACTTCTGGTAAAGCACTACTGGCACACTGTTCCATCTCAAAAAGCTGCTTGTGGTTCAAGCTTTTCTCCCTGAGGAGTGACATAAACCCTCCATCAGGGTTCCATGCAGGTACTCCTGCAGAATTAGACAGAAGCTAGTGGTTCTGGTGACATTTCTGATTTTTAAATGATGGACCTGGACATGAAGGAAGACCTCATGTGTTCTCAGTGCCACTAGCAATTGGTACTGACACTCTCAAGGCAGTATATGAGGTTTCTTGTCCTGCCTCTGGAACACCTGTGAATACCTCCCCTGCTGCATTTTCCCCCTTTCCTCTTCCTACTCCAAGCCCAAAAACCTAACACCCAATCCCAACTTACCATTACATCCATAAAGAAACATAGTAGCAGCTTTCAGTTCCTTAAGTCTCAGCATAAAATGTGAGAATTAGGGTGAATGCTACATTATTGGTCAGGAGCGTTTAATTCTGGAATTTTTTAGGCTTCAAACTTCGTGTAATTCTCTGCAAGAAGATGCACATATATAAGGATTCCAAAGCGCTTACTCTGCAGAACAGTCCTTGCTGCTATTCCTTCTCCTCACTGGAAGCAATAAATTCCCCATGAGCAAAAATGTTGTCTGAGATTAATTTGTGCTCTATGCCAGTACTTAATAGCCAATACCTTCACTGTGATTTTGCACCACCAAGATACCTTCTAGGTGGATGCCAAATGTTGTCTGTATACAAAGTTTCATTGCTGTTTTCAGAAAATAACAACATAGCTTCAGCTACTGTATTGTCTCTGAGTGGAATTTTCCTTTGATGGTCTGTGTCTGTGAGCTGCAACACGAACCAACTCTGCATGCTCTGGTCACCCACCTACTATGTGAAATACCGCCAGCTCATTGCAACAGCTTGCAGAGTCTTGCTTAGCGGTTATCTAAAATAAAAAAGATGGATGTTGTCATTTGCAGTTTCTTTTGCTTATCCAAGAGGTCGTCTAATAGAATATAGAAATATTCTCATACTTTTCTTTGGAAGCCTTGTTACTTCTCTGGAAAATGTCCTCCCTGCTTACTGGCAAACTGGCTCACCACTTTCCTTTCCACTGCTGTCCACATTTGGATGGCAAACTAGTGATTCAACTATTCTTTTGGCTCAGATACTTATGTAGTGAGATTTATGGTTTGAACTTTGTTGACCAAGGAAAAATGCTGAAGTCAAATATTCTGTTCAGCTGGTGAAAATTTAATTTGGCTCCCACAACTTTTCAAAATACAGTGATGTATTATGTTTTCCCCCAGCATTTCATCACACATAATATTTGTAGAAAATGAACTAGATCTGAAATTAATCATAATAGTGCAATGAAGGAGGTTGTTACTTACAAGAATCCTATGTCATTTGCAGCAGAAACTGTTGAGAACAAGGCAGGTAATTATAAGACATGGGAGAACAGTCTCATGTTGGTTTTCTCTGGAAAATTGTCTCCTTTCACAGGAATGCTCAGAACACGTATGTACTAAGATGTATGTATCCCTCAAGTATAACGATGATGGGAAGAATAGGAAGCAAAATTAATGGGGAAAAAAAAGTCTTCTAAGTAGGGCTTGGCCAGTATGTAGCAAGGAATGCAACAAAACTTGGGCAAGGAGGAGTAAATTATGGAATAGCTGCTTAAGAACTGCCTGCATTCTCTATGTCCAATGTGTTATAGGGTGAACATAAGGTGGAACATAGCAGGCAATTAAATAAGACTGCATCACTACCTGTATGCATGTGGGAGTGAGATTACAATTCCACTTGTTCCTTACTTCCAGAATTTCTCAATGTCTAAATACAATTTTGCAAATGTAAGGGTCTTTTTTTCAACAATCTCTTGTGTGTGGTACATGTATCTGATCCATTGTTTCATCTTACTGAGATTTAAAAGGTAAAATATTTTGAAACCTTACAGTTGAAATTTTCCTTTTTCTGTGAAACAGGATGAGCTGAAGCATAGCACTGAGAGTGTTAGGTGTTATGGAACATTTAACAGTAAAATGGAAAATAATAAGAAGTGATAAATTTTGGGAGATCTTGCAGTAATTATATGCATTAGATACACAAATTCACTAGAAAGTTAAAGTTAAAAGAACTGTTAGAATATTAAGCATTTAAACCAGTGAAATATTCTGAAGTACCATCAAATGAAAGACCAGTGGGAATGCTAGTAATGCCACTGTTTCAGAGACCTGGATGGAAATTTCTTTATGAATTGCTGAATAACATTTCAGCTGGATTTCTGAGAGAGGGTTACCTGACGCTTTTTTGGTCTGGATCAATTAACCTGGTGCCTTATAAAATGGTAAGAATAGGATTCTTAGTTCATTTCAATATTTCATCACACCTATAGATTAATATTTGTATTATTTTTAATGTGGTAATTTTAATTATTAAAAAATTAGAAAACCAGATGGAATTACAAAACATCAACAGATTACTTAATTAACTTTTGTCTACTGGGATAAATAGAACATACCACAGAATATATCAGAGCAGACACCAATGAGAAACTATACATCCACTAGTATGCAGGAGGTTTTCTCTTCAGATATCAGTTCTTATCAGACATAAGCATATGCCTATCAAGCTTATTAAATAAACTCAGCAACTCATCATGTTATAATCCATAGCATATAACATCATGGCAAAAATCAAAATAACTATACACTGTGATGCTCCCCACAGACCAGTGAAATCTGCCACCAAATTATGGGAGGTGGTGGACAAAAAGGGACAAAAATAATTGCTATTATTTTACTAAGGAGTATGAAATTTAAATTAGTTTGCAAATACTAATAAACATCCTTCTGCTGTGCAAGAGGGCCTTAAAAAAAAAAGTAATCAAAATATGAATTTTAAAATTACTGTTGAGTTTGTCTAATTATGTTGCAAGCATTCTTTCAGCTCCATTCTATGACATGTATTACATAGGTGGGTAAAACCATGAAAAATGTAAGTGAATCAGCCAAAGTGCAGACCTGTAAACCCATAATAATATAAATATTATTTAATCATATGAAATATTCTTGAACTTATTGCAGTACTGTGGAGATTTTTGTAAATTTCTTAGTATAATTTGCCAATAATAATTGTTTCAAAGATGATTCCAGCATACTCCAAATGCAAGCTCTACAATTGCTTCATTTGGCCAGTGAGCCCTAGATGATTACTCCCCAGATTTCTAAGAAAACCAATGGTAAGTACTGCACACCAAATACATGTCTAAATGATGTGCACTGATACCTTTTTATTTAATAAAAGTGAGTGTCACCAGATATATATGTGCATACATTTGGTTATTGCTATTGGAATTAACAGCCGGCAGTTTAATTCCAGCCTATTAGAAACAGGGCTCAGCAGACCCACACAAATTGAAATGAATACTAGCCACAGGCTTTTCACCAGGCTTCAAGACATGTTTGTTAGTACCTTCAGATTAATACCGGTTAGGTTTTGAACAGTTTCAATCTCACGCTAGATGATTTAAAACAGGTGAAAATAAAAGTGTGTTACAGAAAAAAAAAGAATACAGAAAATACAGCATTGCATTATTTACTGATCAAAATAACAAGTAAAAATCATGTGTGTTTTTTTTTTTTAAACAGAATTAACTACTCAAATTTAGACCATAAAAGCATCATTAAAAAATGTAAATAAGTGTACTATTAAGGTGGTATCTACAACTTTTTTTAACTGCTTGAGATCTGCAACAGAAAATGTTGTATAACTCACGTTAAAACGATTCAAGTGCCTTGTACGGTATGTAAAAAAGAAAAATTATAGTCAATGACTACAATGAAATGTACATACAATACCTGAATTTAATATTTTAATAGCTCAGGCCCAGATCATCAAAGCATTTAGGTTCCCACTCCTCATGGAAGATCTGGGTCTCAGTGTATATATTAAACCCTTCCATGAAAGGAGTAACTGGGTTTGATGCTGTGAATTTATAGTAGTCTTTCCCTGTACAGGGAGGGAAAGGGTCAATATTAAAGAAAGAGTGGTTCTAAAAGGCAGAAAGGTTATGGCACTGCAACTACACG
>NW_010240432.1:20068-92457 GCF_000690775.1 Eurypyga helias | reverse complement strand
CACAACATAAAAATATTCTAATATTAAGGATTATTTTACAACTCAGTGGAAATATGCAGTAATGCAATCCATTTTCTTTGTCTGGATGACAAAAATGCAGTCTTAACAGTCACAAGAGCCCGCCTTGTGTTAGCTATAAAAAAAAATATATTTATATATATTTATGCAACTACTATGTGCATTAAACAAAATCACTGTATGAATCAGCAGGGTTCAATAACACTTGTATCTGAATTTCTGGAAGGGGTGCATTAAAGTTTGGGGTGCTTCTCAGTAAGGACTTACAATGAAATGGCAAAGAATAGAAACCCATTTGTTTAAAATCTTATTTTTTGTAACACAACGCCTAAGAAATGGTCCATAAGATCTCTGGCAGCTAAAAGTATCTGTTGCCTTTACATCAGCCTAGTGCTTCAGAATGAAAGATATCCCTTGAAACAAACCAGATAATTAGTTTTTAGCGAACACTGAAACTGAAAATCAGCCCAATTTCATTGTGAACTCCTATAAAATAAAACAATTTCACCATTGTGAAAATTCTCGGTTGCCCTAATTTCTTACCAATTTGTATATCACGATTTGTTTAGAAGGATAGTAAGCAGCAATGTACAAGAAAATTGTACTACTCCTGGAAAGCATATACATTGTGACTTGCTCAGTTAGGTGGGTAAGTTAATTTAGAATTGAGAAGTGAGTGTATTTCACATCCACTTGTAGAAGTATTGGAAAAATACTTTTTTCTTCTTTATCTGCATTAAGATACTGTTCTCAATCACCTGTGAACATTGATCAGTGCTCTTTGCACTGAAAGGGTACAGATTTGTCACTTAGTCTTTGAGATACCAGAGAAGAACACTTGAGGCAAAGGGTAATGCCCTTGTGCACCAAATCTTTATTATGTTTTCAATTACTGTGCATCCCCATACCTAAAGCCAATAACATGGCACTTGTGCCATAGTTCTGATACCACAGGTATCCACTGACAAGTGTTCTGCATGACCCATTGTGTCTCAGTCCACTAACAAAAACTACTGTGCAGTGGTGATCTGGTATCTTAGATAGTTTTTCCTCTTGGTCAAAACTTATCCAAAATCTTCTTGCTATCAGGCTACAGCAGCATAGGGCTCCTTTTCTTTAGAGAGGCAAAGTAAATGTCTTACACCTGTAGGCCAGTACTGGTGTTTTGTCCTAAATTTTAGCACTGCTCTGATACGATGAAACCTTCTTTTTCTCCAACAGGTTCCACTTCAGCATAGGCAGGATGTCCAGATCCTCTTCTGAATTTCATTGCTGGCCATCTGCTTGGACGTCTCTGTAACAGCAACAAGAAGAAAATAAACTTTCAGAATATGAAGGGTACAACAGTAAATTAATAATAAAAAATGTCAACAATGCCCTGTAATTTTATTCTCACTTTCATGCTAAAATCCACTCTGTGTAGCTGTTACAGGCAGGGAGGAACATAGTTCAGCAGCAAAAGTCTGTCTCTCCTTCCAAATTTGTGGGTAATGGCTGTTCTCAAAGACCTAAATAATTGCCACTAGTCCTAGCAATGAAGATGGTGAAACAGCTCCTGTCTAAAACTGTTGATCAGTGTATCTGTGAATTTTGTCATGTAAGGACCTGCTGCTGATCAAACACCCTCTAAAGGATCTTTCTGCTACTTTTCCTTCCTAGTTCTAGCAAGAAGGAATTTGCTAACATACATGGAAGAATGTGTACAGGAACTGCACTTTAAAAAATTCGTTAGAACAAAATTCTGGCATGCTTATGCAAGATTGCCAAGGTAATGACTTTCTATTTCAAGTGACAACATTTCTATTTGTGTAGTTTACTTTGACAGCTTAAATAGAAGCAACCTTTTCTTTTAAAGTCTTACAGACTTTGGATACAGAGGTCGTAAGAGGTCCTAACCAATTTTCATTAGGATCTTTGGTACCTGTTTTAAAAGGAGTTAATAAACAGAGAAGAGAAATAGATCTTCTCTAGGGCAGATGAAACAATTCCTATATGATTGTGATGCCTCTGTGAAGGAAAAGTGCTTTAAAAATCCTGCATTTTCAAACCAATTAATGCCTGGAAAGGCTCAGACACTGGATAACTAAGCTGAGATTTTGTCAAAAGGAATAGTTTTCAGAAAAGTGGGGAAACTATTTCTTAAAATGCGGTAGCAGAAAAAGCTCTCCTAAAAGGATTATTTCCTACTGAAAATTTTATCTACAAAATATGCTGCTACATATTTCTTTTTTTTTACTGATAACAGTTACAATCTGCTTGGAAGGAGAGCTGGAAGATACGGCAACCTATACAGAAATATTGCAGGATAACAAGAGGGAAACAGCGAAGATAAGTTACAGCCTATATTTTCATTGACAGCTCAGAATCTAAATAATTTTACTTTATGATCTTTCTTCTGAAAATAAACATTGTACTTCATTTTGTGTCCCCATAATATCCCATTTTGATTGCTTTCTGATCACTACCAATATTTCACGCTGCTGAGGTGTGGTGTTGGGAACAACAGAACAGCCACAGCCATGACATTATGCTGGGTCTTCTGGTGCTGTTGGGCAGCAGCCACTAAAGAAATCTTGGGGGATCACTGAATTCTGTTACCAACAAACCACACAGATGTCTGTGGGTACAGCACAAAGCCTTCCTCAGTGGCCACCGCTAGGAAGATAAAATATAAAGGCAACTGATTTCTTTTTCTCCCATTGCACGATCAGGTTACTTTTGAGGCATCCAGAGTTAAATTATGTTTGGCAGGTAATTTAAAAACCCAAGCCTTTCAGTGCACCACCTTCCTACCAAGTAGTAAGGCAGAATACTGTCCTCTTTAATGGATGTTTTTTCCTAATAAGAAAACTTAGTCTATTCAAACTTTGAAGACTTTTTTCTACCTAAGCTTGATTCAGCATGGTTTTAAAATTAAGAAGGACAGTTTGGTTACTGCTAAAGAAAAAGGGTCATATTCTGTTCTCAGACTCACTAAAGTAAAAAAAAATAATTCAGTTAAATGTAAAGGGCTTATTCTAGGTTTACACTGTTATAAATGAGAAAAGAATGTGACCGAGAGGTCTCTAATGAAAAGAGAAAATGAAAAAAACTAGTCGGAAATAATGATTAGAAACAGTCTCAGATGGCAACATATAGGGATGAGCTGAGTTTTAATCTATTAAGTTGCTCCCTAATTTCATTTTAAGATGTACCCAAGATTACTACTTCCTTGTTACGTTGCTGTTAGAAACTAAGTCTACCATTTTGAGCTACTCTTTTTAATTGACATTTCCAGATGATGAAATATGGAACAGATGTGCATCAGTTCTAATGATACAATGTGACGCAACACAAACATCAGCTGTTGCTCCAGAAATAACCCAACAGATTTGAAGATCATCTCCAAATATTACAATTACAGCTTTTTGTGGTTTCTCTTCATGCCTGAGGTGAGATTTTTCATTCCTAGAAACAACCTGTTTAATTTCAACTTCTTTGGGTGTGCGTGGGTAATGCAAGTGGTTGCCAGTCTTAAAAGAGAGCACTGACAAGCTATCAATTAACTGACTTGTGTATTGACCCCCAAAAAGCTGTAGAGACTTTACAGTTTTAACTCATAAAACCAAAAGTAAATTAATTGTATTAGGAGACACAGAGCTCCTTGAATTACTGAAGCAGCTCAGAAAATGCATAATGCATCCTTCCCTTTTATCCTCTGTGAAGTAGACTGATAAGAACACATAAAAAACCTACATGCCCCCAGAAAAAGAAAACCTTCCAAAGCCCGAACAGCAGTAACAAGAGAGAAAGCAAGCTGAGTATTTTAACTAATTCCTTAGTTTTGCCATCCAATTTAACAGGAAAAAATATGCTACTTTTCTGGAATTAGAACTCTTAGAGGAAATCCTCTGAGCTGCGGCTGGAGAGTTGTAACTCCTGTTTCCTTTCAGTATATTACAAAGCAGGAAAGCAGGACTAGGATTTTCTCATAGGACTGATGCTTCCTTTGGTTCATTATTTTAAGCAAATAAAGATGAAGGAAAAGCACCTGTGACCTTACGTAACCAGGATGCAGAAAATACATGTCAGGATGCAGAACAATAATTTATGATACACATTTTAAAAAGTTAGCTCCCATGGAAGATCAGTAAGATAAAATAAAAGAAACTAGGAGTGGATAATCTATGGAAAGTGAGATCCACCTTTCATGTTCCTTACATGCCTGCCTACAGCACCATTGGTGGCTGTGCAGCATAATTGACTTCCTACAGCAATAGCAAGCCTAGAAAAATTGTTTTTATGTAAATCTTGCAGCAGAGGCAGAGTGGAATCTATTTGTCTTCTGATAAAAGAAAGGAGGGGATCCCACCTATGAATACTAAAGGATGAATACTGGAGTATCTTCTCTTTTCGGGTCTCTTTTATACATCAAAATGGTATCAATAAAGGCATAGTTAAAAAAAAAAAGGGGTTGATACATGTCTGAGTGCACTTAATTGAATATTGTCTAAACGAAACTCAGATGATATGACCTGAATGTGATTTCCAGTGCTACAGTGTTTTTTGAGGTTGCTAGTGTCAGACTGTTTTATATCCTGTTGAACAGTAATTTTTTTAAGCAAAAGAGAAAAATGTGGCTCAAGTTGAAAACTCAGGAGAGTTTCAGATAGATTAGTGGTTTTTGTATGTGTTTAACTATATTGGTGGAATTTCTACAGACATTTCCAGTAACTTGATCATATGGAAAGGGAAGAAATGGAAAAGGACTCATCAGTTTTTATGTTATGGGTCTCCATCAACAGTCCAGAGATCATTTAAAGTGAAGCCATTTATTTTCTACTGTCAGCAAGGCTCCTACCTATTATGAGCCACCAGGTCACCAATGATGCAACTGTAAAATAAGAATGGAACAGTCTACTACAGTTTAGTAAAGAGGTAAAATTCACTAAGAATGATGTATTTCTACATTGACTTACAGACTAGGAAACAATCTGTGTCTCAAATTAATATTACCTGGAAAATAAGGGAAACAATCAATTTAGACTTCCAGTGAAGAAGCTGGTACAAAATCAAATCAAGATTTTTGTAATGGATTTTATAAATATTTGAAAGAATAAACTGAGTACACAAACAAGAAATGAAATCTACTTTGTACATGCCATAAGAAAACAAATTGTAAAGGATAGGCAATATCCAAGACCAATTACAGAACTACAGACAGTTGTATAATGTTGTATTGAAATACTGGTATTTGAAGACTGATGCCATGCTCCTGAGAGATTCTGATGTTGACATTATACATTATCTCTAAAATTTATGCAAGTTGACACCTTTCACCAAGATAGCAGTTCATTAACAGTAATTGTAATAATGTATAATTGTAATAATGTATATTTTGTTAGCTACAGTAGTTCCAAGCTTTTACATTTCCTTTCATATATCTGCATGAAGTCAAGTTTCTGTCAGTAATGGACAGAAGGAACTTGGCACCATGTATTACATATTTGATATTCTTACATCCTATCCTCTGCTATGCCCATCCTATCTTCATCCTGTCCTTCATTAAATACAGAAAAAATGGAATAAGCATGATTCTGTACTGATCTGCAATATCAGAAGACCAGTGAGGGGAAAACATAATGAAAAATCTGCCCTTCTGTCATCTCACCAACCCTGCCACCTGCACATTTTGTCCTGAAATTTTCTAAAAGATTAACAACAGCTCGTTCATATATTTCAGCTAACATAAAATCTGAGTGCTTGTGCACTGGAATGGATTAACTCTCCATTCCTATTGAGCAGTAAACTTGAACAGCTATTTCACCGAGACACACAGAGATTCTCTTTCCAAACTGAGTTTATATGAGTATAAATACTTGAATTAACATGAGAAGTCTTGAAAGAGTCTCCAGAGCACCCTAGCAAACTAGATTTCCCACTAAACTACACAAAAGCTGAAGTTACTGAATATTTTTTAGGCTGAATACTCTGATACCACCTTGACTTCTCCATCTATTGATTATTTTCCTGATTTCAAATCTTCTAGATTTTCAGAGGACTGTTTCATTGTTTCTATTGAAGTCTGCATCTTACATTTCCACTGATGTCAACTTATTTGTCTAAAGGCATAAGGACATTCAAATCTATTTAACAGCTGTATTCTTTAACTGCACTTCACCAACAAGGCCTATTTAACTCTCTTAACTGGAAATATGTAAATACAGAGCTATCCAAATTCCAGATCAATTGTCAAAATCCCAGAAAAATTGTAATGACTTACTCAATTGGATTAAGAAAAGGAGGTAAAAACAGTAAGGTCACAAATGACCATATGTTAACCTGGTACTATCAAGACCTATTAGTCTAAGTACACTTGTCCACTATTAATCTATCAGGTTACCCAGGCCTTCTGCTTTCTCATGACAAGGAAAGATCTTTCTGTTACCCATTACCTTGCCTATAATATCTGTCTGTGTACTCAGTGTTACCTGAAATATTGTTTAGGCAGTTATAATTTGAGCATCAGTCTTTAATCTCTCCTAGAAACACCCAATTTATTTAGCAAATCACAGTAAGAAATGGATGAAGCTTCAAATATCTGAAACTGTTCTGGTATGTATTTCCAGGAATAAGAAAAGATCAATTGCCTGGCACCATATTAATTTAATATTTTGAAGAAACTGTTCTGAAATATAGATTGTTCCAGACTTAAAATTCAGTAGGATCATTTACCAGATCATTTATTTTTCTTTTTGGTAGAAGTGTTTGTTTAAAGTATCTCTTTGTGATTTAAATCACTTCTTGTTCTAACAATGTTTCTGCAGTCTTAAGTTCACCTAAGTAGCTGGCTGCTGATGGACGAGAAACAGAACGCCTCCTTCCTCCCCACCTTTGACTTTTATTGTCAGTGTTGATTATTTATTTTAGTGCTTCTCCCTTGTGGCCGATTTAGGTTTCCCTTGCTGAGCTCCTGCTGAGCTGGATAAGCTCTGGAAAAAATAACTTTACTATCAGTACAAAACAATGACAGGGAGATCAATGACAATACCCCAAATGGCAGGATGCTGTAGGACTTTGAAAGAAAAGAAAAATGATACTTCTTCTCTTCTTTTTAATCATTATCTTCATGAAACAAAATTCAGCCTGAACTTCTGGACAAAACCAAATTGATGACCATGTCAATCCTTTTTCAAACTAAAAGCATAATCCCTGGTAAAATGTATATATAATAAAAACAATGGGGCATATCCCAAAAGAAATCAGCACAGCTGTGTGAAATTCATCACCTGTTTAATCCAGGTGATGATCTGACACTTTAAAAAAAAAAAAAAATCTTTTTTACTCTGTCTCCTCTTCTCATTTGTTTGAAGACATACACTGCATCTGTGACATTAATGTAGAAACCTGGAAATGGTGCATGGAAAACAGGGCTGGCTGTTAAATTAAGGTTCTTATTTGTGTTGTGCTGCTGTGAGCAGAGATGTACAGCAATGAGCCAGAAATGCCCATTAATTCCCTGAGCTCTGAAACACCAACAACTGTCTCCAGCCTTTTTGACTATTTTCTCCTGCTATTTCTTTCCTTCTAGCAAACAAGGGATGAGAGGGTCAGTCTGAAGAAAATCTACTGCTAGAACAGCATGCCAGTGAATATTTCCAGATACAGCAACACAATCTACTGTACAGCTCAGCTGTTAGAAAAAATACCCAACAACTAGTGCTTTCTCAGACCACCCCAGCTAGGGTCCAGGATTTGGGAACCATCCTCAGTCCCTGCTAATAGACTGCATGCCATCACCTTACTGTGAGGATGACAGAGTTAAAGGATAGGAATGCAGACCCTTCCATGCTCGTTGGTCTCTGCTAAAGAACAGTCCCAGGCTAACTTAATTTACTTGTAAAGACATAATTCATGTTAAATCAGGAAAAGTTAAGGTGCATCCCCAGGCTCTGATCACACACTGTTATTTTATTGGCTGAAGAACTGCAGCTGCTCATTCCTTCCTCCCTCTCTTTCTCCCCAGGGTCACCTCCTGGCTCCATAGCACCAGTTCAACTCTGTGTGGCCATTTGAAAAGACAGATTTGTGAAATTATCCAGCTTAAACATACAAAATGAAGTGAAACAAACAACTGAAAAAGACGTAGGTATGTGCATGTGTACATGCATGTTTCTAAGCAGCTGAATCAGCACGATAAAGCTCTTGAAAACCTCCAGGGGGGATGGGAACATGAAGGCAAGGGCTATGGTCTTTAAAATGAGATCTTAACTGGATAGAATAGAATCATAGAATTGTTTAGGTTGGAAAGGACCTTTAAGATCATCAAGTACAACTGTTAATCTAACACGGCCAGATCCACCACTACACCATGTCTCCACATGTCTTTTAAATACCCCCAAGGAGGGTGACTCAACCACTTCCCTAGGAAGCCTTTTCCAATGCCTGACAACCCTTCAGAAAGGAGTCTCTATGACAACAAGCCATCTTTTTTCTTTATGGAAACAGTTTTGACCCAGGACGTAGGCTGACAACCTGAGTGACACCTCCAAGCTAGATGAACCATCGTCCTTGGTTATTGTTGGGTTCCACTTGCAAAACCTCATCTCATACCTATTATGGCACCTGGGGAGGTGCGGTAGTCATGGAGAAGATGTGCCTGAAGTGCCAGGCAGGAACTTGTCACGCGCAGAGAGAGGATAGGGAATCCTTTGCGTCATTCATCCTGTCTGCCTGTTAGGCCTGTTGAAGGAAGTTAGGGTGTGATTCCAGTAGTCTCTCTTGAACTCCCTCATACTCCTCAACCTACTCACCTCCTCCTGGAGCTCTGTCACTAAGTGGAGGAGCTTCTCTCCCTGGTTCACCTCCCAGAGCTGTGCTCAATGCTGCTGTCCTGTCCTTGTGCAAGAGCAGGGCACAGCCCTGATGACACCTGGGCGGCCTGTTCCCACTGGAGCTCTGTCAGTCACAGTGGGTGCAAAGCTTGGAGGGGCCATGGCTTTCTGTGGGGTGGATGCCACTGCTCCCTGGTTGAGCTGGCAGAGCTTCTGCACCCCTCCTGCATGACCTTCCTGCACAAACTGCCATGTTATGCTGTTTGCCCACCCTGTTGGCATCAATCCTGGTCCCTGGTGCTCCCTAAGGGCTTCTTTATAGGTGTGGGGTCTTGGCCACCGCTGCTCCTTGGCTCACCCAGGTCCTACCAGCTGCTGTGGCACAAATTGTGGGCTCCTGGCAGCTCCCTTGACTGCCCTTGAGGTTCCTCCAGTTTGGAGGAACCAGTTTGCACCACTCTTGAGTGTTGCTCAGCAGATCCCACAAGCACTGAAGCTGCTCGCTTTGGCAACTGGGTGCTAGTTTTGGTGACACCACATTTAAATCCCCAGCCCCATTACAGCACTAACTTGTAACCACAAACACCCACATTGCTCTTCAGTGTGTGGCACAGTAACTACCATTATGACATACACTGCCACTATTGCGAAATACACAGGCTTTGAGTTCACTCATATCCCTACAGCTTCAGAGTCTACATGAGTTAATAACTTGGAGTTGGTTTTGTACCTATAAGCGAACACAAGAGGAAGGCTCTTTGCCTGAGGTTACGATCATTCCAACTTGCAATGTTAGTTTAGACTCTTCAAAACTCCCTACCCACAGAGAACGGCCACAGAAAAAATTCATTCTGCTGTTGTGGAGCCTTACATAAGCACTTTTGGCAATGGTATCTCTCTGCCCAGCTGGGAAAAGACAGCACAAGGTCTGATTCCCTGCCTTCCATTGGCCAGCAATTCCATCTGAGCTGTGGCCAGGTCATGTTGCCTTGGTTCCCTCAAAGGCAGACCAGTGGGATGACACCTAAGGCAAGTTTCAAACATTAAATTGACTTGCGACCAACAGATAAGTAAGAAAAGACAGTCTGCCTTATGCTTTGCTTTATTATTTGCTAAATGTTCCCTGGACATTAATTGCTCAGTCCCAAAGTTCACACACAAATGCAGATTCAATAAAGGTTAAAAATATAAGAAAAAGGAACATGAAGTAAAAGAAGGGAAGAAGTAAAATCTAAAATACTACTAACGCTGCTATTTGGCCCATGTCTCAATGAAATTTGAGGAAATCCATCTGACTCACCTGGGAATTTCTGTACCCCTGTTTACATTCAGTTCCAGATATCTATATCACTTTTTCTACGATCTGTATCACAGGCATCCTGTCCACTACAATTGGAGCATCATGCTTGGCTTCTTGGCCACCAAACTGCAAATCCCCAACGCAAGCATATTACACGGGTTAGTGAATAAGTGAATTACTGTTTAATTGTTGTATAGCTAGTGTGTGGCTATGCATGGTATATGTGGATTCCCAACAAAAGTTTCTGCTTTGTTGAAAAAGACGTGAAGACCACCATTTGATGTTTGCTACATCCTAAAAGTAAGAGTAGGCATGTAAATTGATTCAAAAGGGGAAATTACTGGCAATAAAATCAAATTAAAGGGAGAAAAAATACCACAGGGATAACCATAAATAAATGAAAGACCAAGCACACAGCATCTCTTCTGTCACCCTGCAAGCTAATTTTTAGTCAACATTAACTCTCAGCATTTAGAAAGATCCTACATTCATTGGAACTTTGACTGGAAGTCCCTTAACTTTAGAAGCTGATAATTCATTCTGTCTTTAGGTCACCAGAGAAGTGTCCAACTTAAACAATGAACCACATGTTGAATAGTGTGGGGGCTGAAAGAAACAGGAAAACATCACTTTTTGATTTGAATCTTCTACACACTTAAGAAAATGGGAATTTTGTTTGAAAAAGTATTGAACTGTTTAGATAGTATTCTTTTAAAATTATACACTATAATGGGCAAATTGAATAGCATTTGTATTCAAGAATTCTTAAGCTATTTGTTCAAAATAGCTATTTTTGTTCCAGGTGGGGCTGCAGATATGTGTTGTACTCAATAGCTATGAACAAAACCACTAGAGAAAAAGTTTTCTTCAGACTTTAGGGGTAAAAAAAATCATAGAATAATATTACTCTGTTCTAAAACAGTAGTTTCTTTTGGAATAAATGCCATTTTTCTTGGCTTTTTTGTATGGCTTATTTCAACCAACTTGTGCACTCAGGATATCATTCAATGGTATCACAAGGGATTGCATTTATCAGTGCAAAGTTGAACAGTGCAGTCAAAGTGTGGATGCAGTTACCCTTTTCTAGGGTAACTCACTGAGAAAAGGCTCTACATGACAAACATGAGGGGCATCACGAGTGGGATTTCAGATGAGGAAAGTGAAAACCAGAGTGAGGTGGTAAGCGGATATTGAGTTGATGTCTGCAGAGAACACAAGGGAGAAAAAGACTTAAAGCCTTATATACAGGATACGGGATTAGTTTATTATACTTTTCTTTACTCAGTAACCAGTCATGACTATATACCAAATCAACTCAAAATTCCTTACATAGCCCTTCACCTAAAAAGCACCAACAGAATCTGGCTAAAAATGATCCTTTACCTACAAAACCATGAAAGCACCATAGAATCTTAGATGTAAAAAGAAGTTTCTCTATTAGTTGTGTTAACGTTTTGAATGAGTGCTATGTTTCATGTCCGTATGACACCTTTATAAAGTATGTCTCTATAAAAGAGCTTCTTTAGAAGTAAACCCAGCTGGGTCAGGTCACCATTCTTTACTTTGCCCAGCCTCAGATTTATATTAATTACTGATGGTAGATAAACTGATGCAGATCTTGATTTGAGTAGAAGACTTGATGGCAGACTACAGTGTACTGGTAATTTTTTTGACAACTGCGTGAGAGAGCTGCCTGTCCATCTGTCACATCTTGTTTTAACAGCACAAGTTGTTTTATTAAACAAGAGATTCATACAAAACAATATTATTTTCTGAAATATGTTTGAGCTTGTTCTCATTTCATGACCAAGCCCATGGCAATCCTCTTGAGCTTTTTCCCCAGAATGGTAACATCAGATCCACATTTCATTCATTTCCCATAAATAATGCGGCTTGTTTGCTGTGGTATATGGGGTACCATGTTATCTGTAACAGCTTACTCAAATATTTTTCAACCGCAGGAATAAAATAAGGAATGATTTTCTATAACAGTAACCTATTTATACCAGTTATGCCTCAGTGTTTTTTTCCACTTCAGTTTCAAAATGCAGGTCTGAGAAGATACATTCTCCTTTGTATTGGAAACATGTACATACTATAGATCAGATGAATAGAAGAATAATATATTCTACTCTATTTCTTGAATTGGTTAAAAAATTATTTTCCTTTGGAAATTAAATGACTAAACTTCTAAAAAGCAACTTCATTTCCAGAATGGATTACCTTATTCTATTCTTTTATGCTTATGATACCAAGAGTGGCTTTAAAGTTTTGGAAATGTTCTGAAATACAGAGTAATCCCTTTCTCCACCCTTTGTGGTTTTACCACTCACACGGCTAGAACTTTTTATAATTCTTGCTAAATGCCTGATTCTCAAGAAGTATCACAATTGTCTTAGTAACCAAAAGAGGATATAGTTCATACCATATTTGCATAAATTTGATTTTACCTAATACACTTCCCTGGATTCTTATTTAATTATTTCTCCTTTATTTTAAATAGAAAGATTGTGTTTTTCTATTTTTTTAAGAGCCTACATTGCTTGATAAAAGACTTTCTAGCTCTGACTGCAAAGATTGATTAATGCCACCTGAAGATTAAATTCAGTAGAATGTATTTAACAAAACCGATTAAGGCACCACTGTTTGAATGATGACTATGATATCAATGGATAAAATAAATTAACATGCCATGACTACACTGACAAAATAAATAAATAAATGTGTTTTAATTTGGCATTCTCCTCTCCTACTTAAAAAATGGTGTTGCCATTTACTCAGCCATTTCAGTCACATCATAACAGATAAGGAACTTGTTTTTACTAGAGTGAAAGAATAGTAGTTCAATCCCTGTGTGGAAAAAAAAGAAAAAAAGAGAGTTTTCTTGTCTACATCAATAGAGAACTGGCTTGAAATGTCGCATAGACATAAGAGAAAACTATTGATTTTTTTACATGGATGCTGGTCCCTGATGGTTAACACAGTTACATCGCTTGAACTTGGAATACTGATAAACAATTCATTTTGATTTCTGTCACTACTATTTAATCCAAGCAGTATATTTATTATAATATGATTTTAAAGATTAATCATTCTGTTCATGTTCATGTCTCACTTCAATTCACACTGCTGTCAGTAAGAATGAATGTCTATATCTTCCTGGTCCAGGCTTTTACCTAAACAATCCCTAGGTAATTCCCTAGTGACACTTCCAGTGGTTCTGCATGTTGCCCATCAGAAAGTGCCCAGGCTCTTAAACGTAAGGGAGTACTGCAGGTTGGGGTTATGAACAATTATTGGGTTTTTTCATGTTTAACAACTATACTTATTGAGAAGTAGAGGGACATTGACGAGTTATAAAAAACACAAGTGAAGGCATTCAGAGCTTTTTGAAGAATCGAACACCCATGGAAAATATTCCCGTCTCATACTGTCATGTATAGTGGAGTTGAACAGGCTAAATGTCAGGAACTGCAATATAGACGTCTGCACTTAAGGAAGTTATCTATATTTGAAGGAGAAAAAAGTTGATTTATCTAATCCTAAAAGAGATGTCCCAGATAAGTCAGATTATTCATCATATAAAAGAGTGTGTTTCTCTCCACACTAATAAAAAGAGTAAAGGGAGATAAGATTAGATTAGGTTTAGATGTTAAAATTAGGTGAAAAGAATCTTTCCCACACTTTGGGGCAAAGTGTTAAAAGATTACTACAAATGAATGTATGGAACACCTAACCCATGTTTCCAGGTAAAAACTTATTTTAAGTCAGCTCTTTTGGGTAATTAATGAATGCAAACATTTTATTTTGCCACAGGAAAATAATTGAAAAATATATATGTCCTGAAATAAAATGGCAGTGCCCATGACAGCTAATGGAAAAATGCTGTGATGAAGATGAAGAATAGGAAAGAGAAGTGAAGTGGTATCTGAGATGTATTTTTTAGATAAACGTACTGTGTAAAAACACAAAAAAAGTAATAACAATAGTTGTTACAGAAGCAGCTGAGTGAGAAACTTGCTAAGAACAAAAGAGGTGAGGTTGGTCCATTTTTTCAAAGCTTACATTATGAACACAAGAATACATTCTAGATTTAGTTAAGAAAGTTCTATTCTAGAGACCTCAATTATACCGAGTGACAAGACTAGCAGCACAACATGTTACTTTTGCCTTACCTCTATAAAGAAGAGACTAGCTGCTGACGTTGGATGATGATACATATAGACAGTCACGAGGATGGCTGCAGCCACAATAAGGACCAGGATTAGAATGCCAACAATCAAGCCGGTATGAAGCGTTCCACCCTTCTTCTCTGCTGCACTGTCATCTGTGGAAGCTGCACAAATGGTACACTTATTAGCACAGTAATTTAGGTTTCACCCATTCCATTTCACAGCTGCAACTGAACATTTGCTTTTTCTGTTACATATTCTTCCACAGTCCATGTTGGAAAAAGATGTTAGATGTCTCTTTCCCACAACCGAATACTCTCATAGTCTTAATGAATAGAAATTTCCACGTTTTACTAATTCTAACTCAATAAACAAAATTAATATCCTTTCTTTTGAATGCAATTTGGACATTCTGAAGTTCTTAATTACCTTCACAATTAACTTTGTTTTGATTTTCTCATAACACTATCCCAGTTGCCTTACAGACAAAGCAAGCTTCAAGTTGAGATATGCCACAAACCCTTGTGAGGTCTAGCTAATAAACACATTCTGAAAGCCTGATTCACTAACTTGGAGATGGGTTTTGAGTCACCCAATGCCACTGAATCCTCAGCCAGAAGTGTAACAGATGTATGTTAAATGACGGTGCTATATTCTAATCCTGGTCTGAATGGAACACTCATCATACCAAAGTATTAAAGACGACCATCTATTTACAAAACTTTGTACTGAGCAGCTGCCTGTGATATGCTCCCATCAAGAGAAAAGAGGGCTGTCTCTGTCACATAAGCAACTTGTCAGCATAGTTTCCAAAAAAGTGACTGGAGGTCTTTTAATAACATGGTAACATTTGTGGAAAAAGTCCCCAATAAATTAGCCAACATCTGTAGAACTGCTTGTGCTTGGGTATGATTTCTACTTTGGACAACCTGGAGTGTCACAGACAGTATAACCATGGTGATAAACAACGATTCTTAGGCACACTTTTGCATAAATAAGTGTTCTACCCACGATTACAGACAAAAGAGCAATTCAGAAGTCCTAGGGTGAAGAAACACCAGCAGGGAACTGGTCATTTGGGTTCACAAACATATCATTCTCCTAATATTCTCACTGCTTTCTGCCTTTCTGGCAATCCTTCACATCAACTCCATGCCTTACTCCATACAAAACCTGTCTTTTGTCTTGCTTACGAGAAATTTTCTTTCGATTCCACTTTTAAATTTCCTCTCACCATACTTGTTTGCCAAGCTGATGGTAATGAAAATTGTTGATTTCTGCAGTCACCCTTTTTGTTGTGCCATCTCCCTGAATTATTTGTTTGGTCTGCGAGGTCAGGGGCTGTCCCTTTTATTTATTCTTGGAAAACAGCTACTGAATTATGGTACCCCTTCAAACAAATTACTGTTACTGTTGTTAATAGTAACAACAACAACAAGATTAACTGCCCATGGTCTTTTACCATTCATCAGATTGTGACTATCGCACTCCACGCTAATATTAAAAAAGAGAACTGGAAAATAACAGAAGAAGGGTGTATTGATCCAGGTCTTCATACAGTGTTAAATGCCTTGTACAAGGGACAATAAAAGAAAATAGGAACAGTTAAACTCGTATAACATCTCATCCAAGTGTGATAGCACTTTGTCTCACCAGACCAAGGAAGACTGCGTGAAACATTGCAACAACATGGAGAAAAGGAAAATGGAAATGTATTTTCTTAGCCAAGGGCTATTTCTAACAATAACATGGAAGTGAGTCTATGGGAGAGTAAAGGGATTCATGTAAACTTCCCCTGCCTTTGCACATATTTCCTCAGTCTTGAGTGAGGACAGCTGAAACCCTGCACAGTTGCTCTGCTCTTTCTGATAAAGTCATGCAGCTTGTGGAATAAGGAGATGAATAACAGAATCAGAGGATAAAGAACTCCATAATTTGATAGGCTCAACTAGGATGTGGGAGGCATTAATGAATCTAATAAAAAATTGCAAGCATGCACCCCCACTCAAGTACTGCCTAATCCTTAAGCATCTTTGTTTTTACTAAAATGTTCGTGAGTACCTGTTCACACAGGAACTTCTGTTTTAATTTTGCTGACTGTGGACATCAAGTTTGATCTTAGGCATGAACAGGCACCAAGAACCAGGCCTCTTCCTGCCTAAATCTTACAAGGAATTTACTTAGATTTCTTAAACCTTAGTTCCCAAAGATGCATAGGATTTTTTAAAAAAGTAGTATAAGCTCTACTGTATTTTTCTTTTTAACATAGTACATACAGTGAAAATTTCCAGACCATTCTTTACATCGCTGTGTAAGAAAGGAGATGTTGCTGTGGATGTAGAAGACCTACTTTCAAATGTATTCCCATCCAAAGAGCACTTAAACCACTTCCTTATAGTTGTAGCACTATGCGGCAAAGAATGGAGTGTTCATAGTGGAGACAGAAAAGAAAGGTGACCTTAAAAAAGGTTCCTCCAACTTTCAGGCAGCTGAGCCTTTTACTTGACATAACTATTAATAATTTATTAAATAGCTATTCACTTTCAGCGGAAAATAGATGAATGCATACCAGCTCCAGTTTTAATTTCTGTTCATGCATTGTAACAATATTTAGTACTTGCACATATATTTCAAAATGCCTAGCAAATGCAAATTAAGCAATCGAAAGGCCATCAGAAATGGCCTGCTTTATTGTCCACACTCTGGGTTGGGCTATTAATTCCCAGTGATGAGCTGTTAGTTGTGTGAGTCACCCTACTGAAAAGTAATATCTCCCCAGAAGGAGCAAGAAATTCACAGTTTGTCTATCTCATGATTGTCTTCTTGACAGCTTCATACTCTCTGAGTCTTCCCTTCAGTGCAACATTGGCACATTATAAACTACGTTACCACCTGTACCCATTTTCAGGCCAATTTGCACTAAATGAGTAATTTGTATTGTTACTATGCTATGGTTGAAGGCAGAACATCATATTCTGCATATTAAAAAATGCTGGACTTCAGCAAAGGTCCTAACCACTCTGTAAAGGCCATCAAATTAATCCCCTTCGAGCTGATATTTTCTCAGTGTTTAGCATCCAGCTTTGCAAACGAGAATGTTGTCTCTTCCAAAAAACACAGGTGACAACTGCCTGTCCAGATTTCTACTAGTCTAGGGTGGAGCACTGCATGGACATCAGTGCAGGGATCAGAATGCCAAATGCAAAAAATACTGACATAAAAGCATTGCTTTTCTTAAATGACAAGTGTCATTTAGCATACATGATAGAATATAAATTACTTCTTTCTGAACCATCATCTCTGATTATTTCAGGGGATGGGTAACTATTCAGGCTATCACTAGCATGTGTGTTATAATCTACAGTTGAATCTACATCTAAACACTAGGAGAAAGGCTGAAACACCTGTGGGAAGGGTCATTCCTGTACTTGAAGCCACTTCAGCATTTTTCAAACTTTCTTTACTTTCAAACTTGTAATTTTCATAATTCGGTTCATTGACCCCAGGGCTGAAATACTCATGAGAAGTTGATTTTGTTTTCTTCACACAGACACAATAAACAGTGTTGTCAACTTTGAAAAAACTCTCTGTTGTAAAGTCAACTGACAGTTCTTTTAAAAAGCCACCATGGGAATTAGATGAAAAAAAGGACTTGGAAACTTTTTTGGGTGCAGACATCTTATTAAGGCTATCACAGCACATCTGCTATTCCAGGCCAGGCTAAACCCTTGGGAGGATATTTGCCTTATGAATAATCCTTTCCCAAAAGGAGCTCTCTCAGTGGAACTTTCCCAAATTTTCCTTTTCTTGTGCTGAAAAAAGGAATTGCTACATACAATATACTCTATTTATAATTCCTCCCCAGATTCTTACATGCCTAAACCTTTTGAGCAGAAGGAGCATGTTAACATCTCCAAGGTTAGTCTGGTTCTCATTAGGTGATGAATGACAGGACAGAAACAGCAACTCACTCTTTTTTCCAAATATAAAGGCACACAATACAAACATGAAATAACTGTTCTCCTGCCAGAATGTCATTTAAAAAGTGAAAGTAAAAACACAATTAAAATGTTCTCATTGTTTGCCTGATAAACACATAAAGACTATACCATCTTTGATTTTATGTTACTATATTATTTCTCTAGTTACAGTAAAGTTAGCTTATTTTGGTGTAGGATAAAACAGAAAACCCCAAGGAATTATCATGAATTAAAATCTTGTCCTGGCCCATGGGGACTTTGATGCTGATGTTAACAAGAACAAAGGTGTGTAAAAACTGGAACTGCTCTTTAGAGTGTTTGTAAACATATTGTGGATACTTCTTCAATATTGTTTTTCTCACTACTACATATTAACCATTGAGGTCTGCAAAATAATGAAATACACTGTTTTCTATTATCTAAGTTTAAGGTTTAGACAAAGTTTCTAGTGTGATAGGTTTATATATGAAAAACCAAAATTGTGATACATACATGTACACCTCTCATGACATGAGATGGAGAAGAGTTTACTTACCAGAGATTAGTATCTCTCTCTGTGAGAGCAGAGATACAAAAAAAAAATTATGGCAAAATGGAGGCAAAAAAAGTGAACTTCTGGTATCTGGCTAGATCTTTCTATCCTGGCAAGAAACTTTCTTTTATATAAAGTGACAAGGAACCAAAGGAAAATGACAGACAAATACATAGAATTTCATTGGGTGGACTTGGAAAATTAAGCTTTGATTTTCCCTTTCCAAAAGCCATGTAATTCATTTTTACTCTTGTATTTTCATCAGATGGTAAAAGCATCAATTCATACTCACTTCTTATATGTATATGCTTCTTTAAGTGAATAAATGCAATAGCTTATTTGACCCTCCTAACTAAAACAAATATACTAGCAAAGCCAGGGATATATGTGACCAAAACAGCAGCCTAAAGATGAGAACTCAGTACCAAGACTAGTTCTTTTCTCCCCTCTTTTTATCAGAAGAATGAATTTTCATGCCAAACCCCTGAATTTGTCACGAAGACACAGAGAATGAACGTCATGATTTTTTCTAATATAGGAATGCTTGAGAATAAAATGTGCATTCATTGTTAGGTCTCATGACAGCAATTGTATGAATTCTTAATATTCATTAAAAACATGACTTTTTTTTTATCTGGTTGGTCAGATGAATATGGAACTATCACATGAGTATGAAAGCATCTATTAATCTTTATTGGCATAGAAATGATGGTTTATTAAGTTGACAGTGTTTCTGGCATGTTTTATGGAAAGATGGGTCTGGTTTCAAGTGCATGGAAACAGCTCCTACAGATGGAATAGATTGGAAAAATGTATAGGGTCAGGTATAAACAGGACAGCCTTATGTACTCATTACTCATGAATATGCAATACATAGATTAATTACAGAAACACAATATGCGGTAATATTTTTAGAGGTTCTATGCAAATATGCCACTTTTTAAGAGTTTAATTGTTAACTGCAGAACTTCCCCTATACTCCCTAATGTACCTCTTAGGTAATGATTATTTGCTATTGGCCATGATTTTGAAGCTGTAGTGTGTCCAGCTTTATAAAAATATATTTATTGATTAAAGTAGATTGGGCCATAGTAATATTATTAACAGTAATAATTAATATTAATAGTCATATTAATGCAAAATGAGTATGTTAGTTATTACATTAAAATTATCCTTCAGATATTAGCTTAGGAAAAATCAGATATGCTTATACTATATTACTACTATTACTTTAAAATTATCATAGAATCACAGAAACTTGATGATCCATTAAGAAGACAGCATTTAGGTAATTTAAAACTTGCTGTGATGACACAATACAACTTTTTTTATATTGTTCACACAGATCCCATTAGAGACTTCAAGAGACTCGTCATTTACTTTGTAATAACGTATCTCAGTCTGAAATCCTGAGCTGTGAGGGAAATTGAGATACACTGAAAGCTGATTTCTTAGCTCCCCATATCTATCTACTTCTTGGTTGGGTGCTGGGTACTACTTTTGCTAGTTATATAAATTTGATATATAAACAAAGGCAGTTACTGCTGAGCATAGGTACTCTTTGATGTATCAGATATCTAAAACACATACCTGTCTTTTTTAAAGTCATCTAGACAAGGAATCAAGAAATTTTCATCCCTCTCTGAAGTTTATTTCAGGGTAATAAAAATGCCTGCCAGTGACAGTACTGGAACATTCTGGCTTTGGCAAATTAGCTGTATCTGGCAGGTCAAACCCACCTCTCCTTGCTAGTATTGCAGTTATCTTTCTGATACACTACTGTACCTATGTTAATCTCATTCAACCATCCTTACACCCACAAATGTTCTTCTGTAGCCATTCTTGGACCACTATCAATCTGGTTGCTCTCATCCAGGAGTTTCAGGATGTCTGATAGCTGTTTCCACATGAGAGATCTCTACAAGCCATTTGGCAACACCTCTTCTCCACGTGTTTGCTCTGCACTTTGGGCACACAAAGAGCAAAAACCCCCTCCTGCTGCAACCTCTGAGGCTAACCTGCACCTACAGATCCAAGTTCACTCCACCCTATTTTCATGATTGTGGGTTTGATTTAATATGTTTCTGTAAAGAAGGAGGACATAATGTTTAGGGCAGCTGAGCACAAAGGATTACAGTCTACAGTGAGCTTGGTAGAGCCACGGGATTTTTCTCCTCCTTTGTGCCTCTTTTTACATCTGGAATGTGAGTCTAACCAGGAGACTGTCTATTTTATGGGGCAGGTATAAGTTTCGCCAAACCTAATATTTTTTTCCTGTACATAATGCAGATTCCTGAATAGATGATTAATGACCTGCATATAGTAACTGTGGGACGGAATAAGGAAATTCAGAGTTAGAAGGATTCTACAGAGACTCAGAGGAATCTCCATAAAAATGTTCTCTCTGCCTCTTAGGAACAGCATGCTCTGGATTTCTCAGCTTCATCACAGTAATAGAGTGTGATTTTCTTGATTTGTGAGTTCATTCTCTTAGAATTTGTTAACATTTTTAGGTTAAGCCATTGCTACATGTTGCACGGTTTCATGATGATTTATAAAGTTATGGCTCAGCAATAACTTTATAAATCGGTTTCTGATTGCATGTAAGGAATGAAAGGTGGTCTTTGAGCGAGAATATTACAAATTGTATCCCACAGATTCTGAATTCAATATCTGGCTTTGCTATCAATTTTCTGTAGGACCCAGGGCAACTCAGTAAGTGGCTCCAAGACTGATCAACTACTTAGTGCAGTAAATGGATGAGAGTGCACTAAAATCAAATCCCTCTGTTTATAGGACGACAGCAATCTAAATATGTTAGCTAAGGACTTTTGTTCCTCTGCTCTAAAATATCACCTAACACTACAATAATTGTCATCAGTATTAATATTAGTTGGAGTCACTTGTGGCCACTATACTTAGTAGCATCAGGCAGTGGCCATCACAAAGCTCGATATTGTACCATATTGTATCATGCCATTTGGCCTGGCAAGGCAACTGACTTGCCAAATCCAGAAGAGCAAAAAGTTACCAGATTACAAGAATTGAAATTGTCAGCCCATTGACTCCTCTTAATCCTACTGAAAGCAAACACAAGACCATCAGGTCAAGCAGGCTGTTCCTCTCTAAAGCTGTGTCTAATGCTTCCAGTTACTTACTCCCCCCAGCCCCTGCACCTTTTGGAGATAGACAACTTCAGGTACTTCAACTTCAATACAAAACGTACAACTATATTAGTGTTCTTTCACCTGACTTCTATTTTCCACATCCTTCACAGTGATCCATGCACACTGATGTCAAAGATGAGTGCGCAATGTAAAGGAGATTGCAGAAGGATACTGACTGCAACTACCTGTTTAACTCCACATAGACTAGGCAGTTAAAAAGGCAGATGATCATGGGAACCCTGTGCGTTCTGTCATGCTGCCACAGCACTCTGACAGCAACAGGGACAGATAATAAGATAAAACATTAAGTAATGCATCCCTGTCTCATAAGTTTAACCAGTCTATTACATTTAGTCCTCATAAAATCTCCATTTAGATGTACATGTGGTTTTCACGTTAACTGTTTAAGCTGGTACAAAGTCTACAAATTGTATATGCTTAACAAAATCAGTTAAATGTGTACCTTTACATCAAAGTCATGACAACTGTAAGAATAGATACTATATATCATTTTATATTGGGCCTAGAAAACCAAAGTAAACAGGTATAACTTAGACTTCAATATAAGTCAAAATTTCTACACATCGTTGTTCTGGTTTAGTGAAACTATTTTATTATGCTTCTTTAACCAGATGTGGTATATAACATATATATAAATAGTATATATACTTGATGATCTTGAAGGTCTTTTGCAACCTAAATAATTCTATGATTATATGGTTCTATAATGCCTGCTATGATGTAAAAATGCCCTGTTGTGCTAGAGGCAGAAAGAGCATTTGCTTTCTAGGGGATATATTCCAGTGCCACTACTTTGGAAAACTTCTGCCATTATTTGATTGACTTTCTGCAGACTGGATTGGTATAATAAGATGATGGCAGCAAAATTAAGATGCAGTGGAAATGCAAGAAATTCTGAAAGAGACACAAATATCTTGCTCTAAGTAACATTTAAGCACAATCCAAAGTACAATGAAACAAACAGAGAATAACTCAATTTATTAATGCTACCAATTTAAATGTCCTCAGAATAAAGATATACAAACTGTGATTCCATTTTTTAGCCAGAATTTAGGAATGCAGCACTATCCATTTGTATTTGCTTTTAAAAACACGCATGTAGCCCACTGGCCATGGCATATATTATGTAGAACATGTTTTCTTCCTGTGACTGATGCACAAGGAAGATGGCAGTATTTATATCAGAGGCTGTTGCTTTTCCAAGCTTATGTACTTGGCTTTGGAAGGCTCCATTTCAATAAAGTATCTGCCAGCAAGCACTGATGTAGTATCATACTGAACACCAGCAAGGTTGCATATGCTTTCTGTAAGTCACCAGATTTCCTGAGAAGGAAGAACTTGAACATCACTGGACACATAATTTTATGTTTCTTACAGCAACATACTATGGTAGATCCCACATCTGTTTCTAAGGATAATGCTTTCCTATTCTGAGTGTTACAGCCAAACTTGCAGAAAGCAGTGAACAGCATTTAGCAAATTGCTTGGGGTCTAAACTTCAACTTTGATCATGCTTTAATCATACTGAAGAAAATAAAAGACATCACTAATATATCTTAAGACCTGTCTCTAGTGCTGAGAAGTGACTGCTGAGAAATAACAGAGGAGGAACAGCTCGGAAAAGTTCAGGGAGAAACAGAGACTAAAATGTGGAGATGTATCAGCACTTCTTAGCTTGTAATCTACAGTGTGAAATGTAATATATTGGAAGACTCACTGACTTGAGTTATATTTTATTTGTTCCTTGACGTAAATAAAAGAAAAAAGAATGTAAAAAACCTGATAACCTCTGTTTACAAGGCTCTTTCTGGTTTATTTGATAATCAAGGTGGCTAATTGTTCTTCTTGAATCTACCTTTCTTTATATTTTTATCGTGTTAACACATTTCTACCCAACACCACCTATTTTGCTGACCTCTGTGTTCTAATACTTTTCTCTATGTCCTCTTCTATTTCCATCATTACTGAAACAATTCCAAAGCTGTTCTGTGATTAAAAAAAATAATTATACAAGCACAGCATATAATACTGTGTTGACAGTATAAATTTTATGATAAGTTGTCTCCAAGGAAATCCTTGCTTCCCTAAAATTGTATGAACTCTGCAATTTTAGGGGAACATCAGCAGTTTTGAATAAGTGGAACATACAGAAGTCAACACACATTATCCATAACCTAATCTCAACAGGATTTTTGCAATAATGGTAAAAATCATAAATCCTTCCTTTTTCATGGGAGAAGAATGGAAGAAGAGGTCTGAATCTTGGCCAGCCAGGTTTCTGGACAGGAATAGAAACAGAACACATTAGCTAGGATAACCTGAAAAGAGATGATGTAAAGAGATCTTTGGTACCCACAAGTAAGATGCCTACTTTTAGAATGTCATTAAGATTTTTCTTTGAAGCTGACAGAGATAGACAAATCTATATAGCAACTTATCCCACTTGGACACTTTCTCTGCCTATTGCTTGCCACTGGCTATGAGAGAAGCCTGAAAGAAAAGCTTGTGGCTTCCTGGCTAACACCAGATGAAATGAAGCCTCTGAAAGGTCATTTCCTCTGGCTAGGCCAAGATCTGGTGATAAAACAACATTGTATGCTGTAGATCTTATCCCATACAAGGTCCACTTTAAAACATTTTTAAACCACCACAAAGGTTAGGTTTAGAATTGTTTAATTTAATGTGTTTTAATTTAAAATTGGAGAGGACTCAGCTAATCTGTTGTGACTTGTTAACCTGAGCAAGCTATTTTGGACTGTGTGGTCGTAATAACTTTTGTTATGTCAAAAATCCTTGTTTTCCATAAAATGTTGGCTTGTTTCTTTGTTGAAATAGGTCTAATTTTCTGGATAATTTGCAAACTTAACATATTAGAAAGAAATAAATTAGATTATTATTATCAGGCATGAACTAGTGTTCAACATGTTGCAGCTGGAGTTCAGGGTACACAAGAAAAACAGGACTGAGCCTGTAATTTCTCAACAATTCCTACGGTAGGAAGAGCTCAGACTGCAATTTTGAAGGGAAATTAAGAAGATGACTAATGGGAGTCAGTTTCCAGGCATCTGTGACTTAAAAAACAAACAAAAAATTCCAGCCTTGATTTAAATTTATCACTGTAAATAAAAGTACTGTTTTTTCAAAATTTAGATGTGCATTTTGATCATTTCTTACCAAGTTTTTTAATCTTTCAAGATCAAATTAAGCTCTCTATAACACTAATGTTAATCCTGTACATCAACAATGCTCATATCTAGAACTATTTTTGAACAAGTCCACAGCAGAGTGAAAGTATCAGGACACAGACATTTCCTAGCACGACATGTGCTGGGATGGACTTTTTCACAAATAAATAAAATAGCTTTCTTTATGCTTTTTGCATAGCTTTCCTTTTTAGTAACAGTAATTTCTGTACATCTCTATGAATGAGGAATGTAGCAGTTCGTCTGACACTGTCCAACACACATGCGCTTTTCTTTTGAGCTATAAAGCTGAAGGATTGAGAGGGACTCATAGCAATCAAATCATCGCAACCAGCTGTCTGAAAAGGTCAAATAAAATGTCTAGATGTGCTGGCCAATCATCTAAATCATCCACCAAAGTATTCTCAACAGGAAAACAGCATTACTGTATAGCCACAGTCAATTACTCACAATTTTTATGAAAAATTAAGCTTTTAAACTGTTTAGTCAGCTATGTTGTGTTATAAGAAAAACGAAAAAAAAGAACAAAATCTGCAATTAATAACAAAACCCTACATTTTAGTGCTGGACATATCTTAAAACTTACAGAATGTTTGTTATTTTAAAGATAAATAAATGTAACAAAAATTTGGATGGCATGCCAGCTACATTTTAAAATGGTTTATTCATGTATGTATTGGGCATCTAACATGTCTCTATGAAGAAAGAAGGAAGACAGAAAAAACAGAAACAAGCAAATTTGAAATTTATGTTAATGTAAGCCACCAAAGGTTGTGGGTTAATTAACACACTAACTTGCAAGTTATTTTCTCATATAATTAAAAGGTCAAAGCATTTTGACCTGAACCCAAAATTTAATTTAAATTTAGTTGCTGCTTTATAACATTTGGTTTCAGAAGTCCCAGGCAGAGGTAAGATGCAGAATTTCTGTAGAATCCTTTTGTTGAACCTAACCAGATATTGACTGCTATCATCCAAGGACATAACAAGCTATAGCCCAGCACTGACCCAATATAGCTTTGGTTTTCCATTATAAAAGGTTCCTTTTCATTAGAGTTTTAAAGGATCGAGTGTGAGAAAGTAAAGACCCTGTATTCGTGACCTGAAATAATCTACTCTTTTTGAAAGGCTGACAAATCACAGAGAATCAAAGAATGGGCCTGCGGCTGCAGAGTTTTTATCTGAGTGTAATCTAGGGGTCACTGAAAAATTCAATGCATAATTGAAGATTCATCAAAAAGAACTTCTCAGATTAAAAGCTACGTTTACTGTGTGAATGAGAAATCCTGGTGTGTTGCTTTGCTTTCCTGTTTTTTGAAGTCAATTTCTTTTTTAAAAATTTCAAGAATAAACGAAAAAGCTCCAGGAAAATGAATAATCACATCAGGCGCTGGTTTGTCCTCCTAAAATGCAGTAGCTTTCTGCATGGAAATGGATTTTCTGTATTTAAGATATGGGATGCCACAAACCCTACCACCTCACTCTACCCAGTAGGCCACAGCCATCCCTCACTTGGTCTAGTATTCAACATTTCGTTTGCTTTCACAGGATTTCTCTTTTTCAGAACTTCGACAAAGAGTAGACAAGCGAAAAAAATAATCCTGTTGCAATTTCCAAACTAAAAGAAAGTTGGGGGTGTTTTCTAAAGCCCACCTTTTGAATAATTTTTTATATAACAGAATACTCTTTTGAGCTCTTTATGAGATGCTCACAGTGGAGGGCTGGCTGGTCCTGGGCCAGCCACCTGCCATGGACCAATGGCTCATGGGGCAGAGTGTAAGCACAGCTTAGTTGGGAACACGCCTTATGCACTGAGCAGACAGGGGACGGGAGAATGAAGTGCTGACTGATTCACCTTGTCTATTAATCTTTAAGAGCACTGAAGCACTTTCCACAACAAAATAAAAAGCAATCTCATTTCAAGAAAAAATAACAGAATGGACAAAATGCCTTAAAGTACCACTCTGAGTTTATAGATGACCTTATTCCAAGAGATCACTTATGTGTCAAAGTCACATCTAACAACACTTCCAACAAATGGACGCTTCAATGCACAGTACAGCATATGACCAGCTATGCTGTGGTTAGTGACAGCAGCAAAATGACAGAAGAGCAACTGGTAAGGAAGGGGATGGCAACTGCCTCCTGAGGAGTAAGCAGACTTTTAATTTGAGGGAAGGAGAAAATAACGTCTGAATATTACTGAAAAACAAACTACAGGAAAACAGACCAAAATGCTAAATGGTACCTGCACACTGTTTTCCCCAAATTTGAATAATTCTCCATGAAGGGCCCTGAGAGACCACTATACCTGAGCAATCCTGACCTGCTGCATTTGGGACCACTGTCCATGGGACTACAGACTCCATGTAAGCTCACCCAAAGCTAAGTTATGTTGTAGGTGAACCTGTATTGAGCTCCCTTCTCTGATCTTGTCTCCTGGACTAACCATGGGGCTTGTCTTCAGTCATGTCCATGCACCATGTCTCCTTGGATAGACCTTAGAGCTGTGTTGCAAATTTTTCTCTTGCTCTGTCTCCTTTTGCTGCTGACCAGACTACCTGTGTGGATCTGGTTCACTACCTCACCTTCTCTAGGACATCTGACAGGAGCTGGTTCCTTTGGTCCTTGCCTGAGCTATGCTGCTGGCTGGCTGTGTGGAGCCTGCTCCCTTGCCACTCCCAGCCTTGCCTTGCCCACCTGTCTTCCTCCATGACCCTGGGCCTGCCTCATCACTGCAGACTCAGCTGATGGTCACTAGACTGATCCCTGTTGCTGCCCCATAGCTGCTGGACTCACCCTGCAGCCTGGCACGTCTGGCTCTGGTTCACCTGACCCCGAGGGAGGCTTGGTGGTCTCTGCCCAGCGGCATGGCAATCAGACCATGTAATAGTCCCCTTTTTATCAGTGGAAATATAATTTACTTCAATTTGCTCAGCAAACCATCCTCTGCTTTGACAGACCATTTTGAAGCCTGCAGAAATCAACCCAAATCTTTCCTTTCTCCTCAGCAAGCTCTACAGTGGCAGTGAACACAGACACAGCCTACGTCTAATGGCCTAGTCCTATTCTAATAGCAAAATTTCCATCAGCTTCAAATGTAGAAGGAACAAACCTCGGGTCTCAGTCCTTGAACCCATAAAGAAGATCACAAAAGTACTCCCCTGCTGAGCCTCATTTAACAGAGGCCTTTATCATTAAGGCAAGACGATCTTATTAACTTGTATGGTGAATATGCATGGAGAGATACAGGATCTCTGCTAGTACAGAGACACAGATATAAAATGGGTATGTTTAATGACAAAATGTAATGTAATTTTTAACAGAGTATTATTATTTAGAACTAGCATCATATCACAGAATCACAGGATGCTTTAAGGTCATCTTTAAGGTCCCTTCCAACCCAAAACATTCTATGATTCTATGAACTAGTTCCAACCCCCCTGCCATGGGCAGAGACACTCTCCACTAGACCAAGTTACTCAAAGTCTCATCCAGCCTGGTCTTGAAGACAGCCAGGGATGGGGCATCCACAACTTCTCTGGGCAACCTCTTCCAGTGCCTCACCACCCTCTCTATGAAGAACTTTTTCCTGATACCTATTCTAAATCTCCCCGCTTTCAATTAAATCCTATCACCCCTTGTCCTATCAATACAGGCCCTTGTAAAAAGTACTCTCCCAGCTTCCTTGTAGGCTCCCTTCAGGTACTGGAAGGCTCCCCTCAATACAGTTAAATAAGGCTGTATTATTATAATACCATTAATAACTGTAATAATACAGTTAAGAATTTACTTAATATGTCCATATTTGGAAGTTAATTAATCCTGCTGTTTTATTAAAGAGTTACAAAGAGAGTTGTAAATGTTTAATTTACTAAGCAGTTGCTAAGCTTATTTGCCCTGCTGCTCTTCCACTCAGATGTGAAAGGATGAAGTCCATTGGGAGTCTGGCAAAAGCTATTTCTACAATCTGAGTTTGATTAATGAAGTTCAGTGGAGTATCATTTGAGAAACCACTGACATTATTTACAGACAAAAAAATTATCTCTTACCTCCATTATCTTTTAGGTGCAGTGCAATCTTGGTGTCATCTATAAAGGAAATTCAATGTTAGTTGTAGGAAAATGGATTTTTCTAGGTCATGATTAATTTTATGAATGACTTTCTAATGTCAAAGAAATTCCACAATTAGAACATGATTTCGTACTCAATGAGAATTCGATTGTGGTGTTCTTACTTACAGTGAGAAATGCTTTATTTCCTTATTACTAAAACACCATTTATGAGAGTGTTACAGTTAAAGGAGGATTCCAAATACTGGTAAATAAGGGTACTGGAGTTTGTCTCACAACACTTAACAAATATTCTATTTATTTTACATGTTCATACATAGTGTGAGCATTCTATCATCTAAGAACTATGTGAACCAACATAAGACAATAAAATAAAACAGTGCCTTAATTCCTCTTCTGAGAATCATGAAAAGGTCTGACAGTTTTAAATCCTGTTTATTTCCATATTCCTCTTCTTGTGGTGAGCTTTACTGAACAAAATAACAGGGAACAATGCTGCTAATGCAGTCCAAATCCTGCACTGAAAATATCTAAATTTCTCTTGCTGCAAACAAAACAGACCTTCTTATCAATAGATTCCCACCTTGCAATTTCTTCAGCTCAATTTTTTCTATCACAGGCCACTTAAAAGTTCTGCCTGTACCCGGTACCTTTTCCTATGTTAATATACAATTACAACAGAAAACCCCCTGTCCTGTTTTATAGATGCTATTTGATTAATCTGTGTTAGCTTTTCTACGAGGTAGAATTTTCTCCAGAAGCTGGAAAGCAGGATATCTCTACCACAGAAAGGCAAGATTTCAGCAGCCAATTGAACAAGGATGAGAACTGACACACCGTCACTTACACAGTTAATTCAGTTCAGAAGCCTGTAGAAACTATTTCACAACAGTGAGCACTGCATAAGAAGAACACTGTCAACCAACTGAAAAAATGTAAATAGGAAAATTTCAAAGAGGTTTTTAATTTGGGTGACCTCTAATTTTTACCTGGCTGAACAGAACGCCTAAAGGAATTAAAAATTCATTAAGTCTGTGATTGGAGTTTCTTCACTAGCTTTAGCAGGGCCCTCTCCTATTATTTCAGTAGGCTTTGGACAATGGCCTGATGGTTAAAGGAACACAAAAAACTTCTTGTAGCCACAAGGCCTCCAGAAGTCTGCCTGCGGCTTGTCCATGCTTCCCCAGCATTCCCCCCTCTTTCAGCATTTCTTCCCTTTGTGCCTTACTATTGTAACAGTGAGTTGCAATTTAAAAGCAGTAGCAGATACTGCCTTGACTACAATTCCTCACTCCTTCCACTGCCCCAAAGAGAAAAGTCAATACGAACACATACTTAAAGGAAATAAATTTCTTGTAGACTTGTAAATGACACATTTGCACTGTAGAATAATGCAGTGTCTACACTTCACCTTCTGTGGGGAGACTAGTTGGCAGGTGAGAAGTGGTGGATCCTCTGGTGGTCGTTAAAACTCTGAACTTTGTGGTGGTTGGCAGAAGGATGGTGGTGGAGTATGGAGGTGTTTCCGTTGTGTCTATAGTCTTCTCACAAATCTTATCTTTTGACTGTTGGGAAACAACAAAAACAAGAGAAAATTAATTCTCAGCAGAGACTGTCACTGAATGAACCATTTAAGCATGGACAAGCTGTCAGGATGAAAAGAATCAAAATGGAAACCCTAAATCAAGGAATTTCAAGAGCTTTACTTTTTTTTTTTCTTCAGTCTTTTACACAGCATTCAGCAACATATATTTTTCATTTATCTGCAAATGTTACAACTCTCATTTGTTAATGACAAGGCTTCAAAGTCATCCCTGAATGTCAAACATGTTATTTCCCCCAATCAGATTTTAACATCTAAGATTATCAGTTAAATTTTCACTCTTCTGTTATGAATACTCACAGCCATTGGTCTGTGTGCTACAACATATGTTGAAAAAGATCCGTGGGAATTAAATTGTAGCTCTTCATTACGAGTAATATGTAGTTAACTGGAGCATTTAATTAGGCTTTAGATGCAGTTATCACAGAAGAATATGCATGTATATGTAAAATGCGTGCCTGTATTAAGCCTACAGAATATTTACTTATCATATTCATTATAAGTCTATTAATTCTGTATATTATTACATTTTCACGATATGTGTGTATAAAATAGTATATTAAATAGAAGAATTATAAAACACAAACTATGAAATACAAATACCCTTAAAAATTATTCTATTATATTAGCACACCATAAATAATATTCTCTATCAAATAATAATTACTTTTTATTTCTATGGTCAAATATTTCTATACAAATCTTTAGCTTTGTGTGGTTTGTGTGTGGGTTTTTGTTTTTGTTGTTGTTGTTTGGTTGGTTGGTTGGTTGGGTTTTTTTAATTTCTGGACACTTATCGTTCTGCAGGTGTGATGAATATTTTCTTTTATGGATCACACAGGTTTGCAGGAAAATATATCCAATTAACTAACATCAAATATAGGAGCTGCCTGTAACTCCTGCTGTCCCCATTCATTTTAATGAGAAGTGGAATCCTGCAAAGCCTGTTCATTTTATTGAGATCTGGCTGTCAAAACTCAGTGGGTGTTGGTTTTTTTTTTTTAATATATATGGTTATTTTATTGTCCTTTGTTTTAACAGGAAGCAATATATTACAGTTAAAAAGGTATTGATACATGCAGTATAATTATTCTTTAAATTTCAAGTTTATCTTGAAAAATGGTTAATTTCACTGTTGCAATCAATTAAAAATTTAGCTCAAAATCTATATTACAAGGAAAGAAAATTGAATCCTCATTGTTTGTCCTCTTGAATGAATACATCTAAAATTAACCTCGCTGTGCTAATTATCAATCCTTCACTGAACTCCAGCAGTCAGCTCAAGCATCCTAAGTAAGCCTTTGCTTCTGCTCCAGAGAGCCTGAAAGCTGGACTGTGAGCAGCAATCTAATAACCTGAAACTGTACAAATCGAAGTATTTGTTTCTCAGGCATACTTAGTGTATCAATAATTTCCTCACAGATCACGTACTAAGCTTGAAGCGCTAGTTATGTTGAAACAAGAAGGGAAAAACAATGGGATGCTACTGTCCTGCAGAGAGCAGTTTTTGGATAACTTAATCTACAGACAAAACTGAATGGTAGCTAATTATAATCTTACTAATTCATTTAAATTAAAACAAACCAATAAAAAGGCGGTGAACTCTAATAGCACATTCACCCGGATACTTTTATGTTACTGAAGAGGTTGTCCTCCAGAGACAATAAATCTCACAGAAATTCTGTTCTTACATCATCAGATTACAAACTGCAAAGCTGAAGCTTCAAGGCCAGGTAACAAAGCAGTATGTAGGGTGCAGTTATTTTGCAATTACAGTTATAAGAAAAAAATTTCTTCCATAAGACTGGATTTATATCATTACTTCTCTTTGCTTCTACTGAGAAAAAAATGGAATGTGCTTTTCCAGCTAGACACCTGGGGCTACGCTTTGCCCTGAATTTCACCTGATATTACACTTTAGAAGGACTATGTTGCTGAAATGCATGACAGAATTTAGCCCTTTTAGCCAAAATGGAAAAGTAACTGCTTTTTTTTTATGGCCATCAGGAGATTAAAAGTGTCATAAATTAATCTATACCTATTACCACAATCTCCAAATGAAAAAAAACCAACCAAACAAATTTCCAACTCCCAAATGAAAAAAAAAAAACATGTCCAAAGGGAGGACATTGTGAAAAAATCAGCAGTAATTTGTTTATATATGTGTCTTGAAAATAAACTACTCCGGTCCAGGAGTACTTAAATAGCTCTTTTAGTGGAGATCCGTAGTCCCTGTTTGATGGTCCACCACTATCACAGTCGGATACCCTTCTCATTCTCTTACAGGCTTTGCATGAAAGGAAATCCACATGCCTTGCAGCCTTTCTCTCTCTCTTTTTTTTTAATCTCTTTTAATTCATCTATGTAATTTCTTCTGTAGTAAATGATTTGACCAGGTTTCATAATCAAAATGCAACGCCTGTTTTTCACTTGAGATTACTCCAGCAAAGGGTTTTCTGAGATGAGGAACATTACAATTTCTTCCCCTTTCCTGGGAAGAGTCAGAAATATAAGAAAAACAGTGCAGGGACATTGGTTTGGGGAGGTTTGCTGGTCTTCTTTTGTATTTAAAGTATTTTCTTAGAGATAAAATTTTTACTTTGTGTCCATTTTATCCCCTCAAATGAGTGAATTGCTCAACCTATTTTTTTTTTTATTATGACTTACAGCATTTCCACTGAATGATAAAGATAAATACATTGTGTCTTTGGCCTTGAAACCATGCTTCATAATCTGAAGAATTTAATAAAAATCGTCGTAAGTATATAAATGGCCTCTGATGGGCTGAGGATGTAAACTACTCACATACCTCTTCAGGGCAGCCACTGTCTACCCAATCTTGCCGGTGACGGTCAAATCCACTGGAGCATCTTTAAATGATGAAATAGAAGTTTTCCAGATGGACATAGGAGGAAAATAAGAATAAGAAAGGATGGGAGAGGAAGAAAAGGTAATGAGAGGGAGAAGTGAGTGGTTTATTTTAGAATCCATATGATTTATATGGTTTTACTTTTATTCTAGAAGCTATTAGTTGTAATATGAGTCAATCATTGAATCCACTTCAGTGAAAGGTATTTCAAGGAATAAGTTTTTTTGTTGTTGTTGTTTGTTTTAAGGAGGAATGTCTTCCTTCCACTGGATAATTATTAAGACTGCACTGAGCCATAATATTTTCAAGTCTGATGACAGCCACATGGATTTATATTTGTTTAATTATGTCTGTCTAGAGTTCTTAGCCAGGAAAATTTAAACTCACAAAGGATGTAGTGAACTAGTCACTGTTTTTATCAGGAAAGGTGATCTAAGACATCAAAATACACATATAATGATGCGATCAATGTTCACAGATTTATATAACAGCTCCTCTGAACAGCCTTCATGACAATTGGAGTGCACTGTAAAGCTGCTTCTACCTCCTCACTAGCTACAGAAAACTTAAGTTGCATGCATATTTCTTATCAAATTAGGTGAGGTTAATAATCTGCTTACAATATCCTTTCTCATTTGCTATGTGTAGCTGAGAAATTTTAAAGTAACTGGTAACACATTTACATAAAGTAACACACGTTACATAAAGTAACACTGGTAAACACTGTGTTTACACAGTAACTTAGGGTTTCCTAGACAACAGGTATCATTACAAACAGAAAGCATTATTAAAACAACAAACAACTAAACCATGTTGTTTGACTTTAAAAGAGATGGTCCCCAGTTAGGGGTTTTAAATGTTTTTGGTTTTGTTTTCTGCATTCATTTCCTGCAGTATTTTGTTAGGAGACTGGATGATGTCATTTGGGGCCCATGATTCTAACTTACCTGACTGTACAGCAAATAATATTTTCATTGTCTTTTAATAAAACTAGGCAAGTAAAAAGGCCATTGTTATAGTTAGCTGTATTTATGGGGTAATTTTAGGTTCTCAATGAACTGAAAGATGCCAAGACGTGCCAAGTACTACCCTTCTTTAACCAAGGTAAACAGGTGCGTTTGGAAGAATGGAACAGTGGAATCATTTTTAGAGTTGGAAATGATGTTACAAGAGGATATAAACAACATTAGCAACACACTTGGGATACTAAACTTCATATAATTTTTCTGAGCAGAATCTACAATGTCTTTGGCAAGAGATTTTGAGAAAATATTGATTCTGTTGTTGTACTTGCACTGATCCACATTCTACGTTACTATGAAAAAATAACCCAACCCTAATAGGTGCCACTCACTCTATCATTCACTCTATAGCAACCGACTTTTCCAAAAACCTACTGCAATGAAGCAAAACCATGGTCAGACCAGAAAGACATTCCAGAGAAATACTTTGCCAATTCCAGAGACCTCCTTCCCAATGCATGGGAACAAAGGCCACTGTAAAGCGTTTTTTCTTGCTGAAGAGTGAATGAATCGGTGCTATTCTGAGAGCTGAGTGCTGCCTCCCCATCTCTGTGGTGTTCTGTCCCATGAGTGTTTGAGAAAACAGGGAAGGCATTACTAAGCAGAAAGAAATGATGATGTGACATTCCAGGTATGAATAGAATATGTTTTTGAAGTCTCAGTCTCCCCTACATTTTTCTGAAGTTTGAAGAACTTTATTAGCAACTTCTGTGCCCACCTTGAAGGAGAACTGGACTAATTTTCAGATATACTGCATACTCACAAACACGTTACATTTTAATCATATGCTCTGGGTAAAATTTAATGCGTTTGAGGATATACTCTACATCCGAAAATCAAGCCCACTGTTTAGACATAAGATCAAGCCACTCCATGGATTCTTACAATAGAGGCAATTACTGCAGTTACATATCCTTGCTAATTCAAACCCACCTGTACTTAGACTTTGTAGGGATAAATGACCTTTTATCTTAGATTTCATCTTGTATCTAAATGGTGTCAAACTTAAGACTCCAAAGATCAAATGAATAAAAGCTTATTACAGGCACATTCATTTACAATTCTTAAGTCTTTTTTAAAAACTACTGAAATACAGTGGTGTGTAATATTTCTGCGGTTCATATTTCTCCAGGAATTAACAAACCACCAAAAGTTGAATGCAACATGCAAGGACTTGAGTGGCTTTTTCGCACGTGTGAGACAATCTTCCAATGACCCTACCTTAAAGAAGAATACATTAGACCCTAGAAAATGTTTATTTAACATTTTCTATGGATGCAATGGTGAGTCCAAACAATATTATCAGAAAATATCTTTATCAGGAATGAGATAGGCTCCAAGCAAACCTGTCTGTAAACTTGCTTTGAGGCATATGTCAATGAGATGTCAGCCGTAGCAGCTACTATCATTGCTCTGTCATCGAGTTAGAATTCTGGAAACTGTCATTTCAGTGTTCCACTGACTTTATCAACTGAGTTTTTAAGACCTTCATTTACTAGCATGGTAACAATTCCCTGTTGCCATTAAAACATTGGAGCAGATTTGATTAGCTATGCCATTTATGCCATCTGTCAACATGGCCATTTTGTAACAACTTCATTTTCAAGTCATGACCAAAATCAGTTCCTAGGAAAGCAGTAACAAAGATGTTCTAGGAAATGAGAATAGGGACATTCGTGAAATGTAAGGAATTTCAGAGTTTGTGTGGAACTTGGGAATACGAGTTGAAGGAGCAAAGGGAGAATCCAGTTCTCTGCATGTATAGCAATGATGATTTGGCATAACTAATGCAGCTGAATAAATAACAAAAAAGCTGTCTGAATCCTTCCAGTGAACTGTATGTGGCCAGAAAGGAGATGGAGATTCCGTCAGATCTACCAGATGCCGTTTAACCTTATTTGGCAGAGAATATTTAAGTGGCAAGAAGTATCCATTCAGTGCATAATCTGAAATGCTTTTCTTCTTCTCTTTTAAGAGAGTTCAATGAGGATTAATAATAAAAATAATAAATCAGATAACCTGTATACAGAAAATCTGTTAAGGTTTAGCATATAGAAGCTAAAAACATAATGGCAAATTATTGGGAAAGAGAGGGACAGAGTCTGAAAGGAAAGATCTTTTCATCAGGTTGAGCTGGTATAAAAAAATCAAGAACATTATAATGCACAACACGTGTCGTTTAAAACAACCATTCCCTAGTCGTTTGTTTTTTGGTTTTGGGGTTTTTTTGGGGTTTTTTTTTTTTTTTTTTGGCCAGGCTATCTGTAACAGCATATAAAGAATGGATTTCTGAGTACTGAAGGGCATTCTAGAAGTATAAAATGATTTCCTAAATACTATGTAATTATTCAGCTCAGTTAAAATGTTTATTGACTCCTCTAAATAAAAAGTTAACATGGAAAATTAATAGAAATTTGAACAGACACAACTCTTTTCTCCCTTAAACCACTAAGGAAGGCCCATCACATTAGGAAAAGATTAAGGCACTCGCTAGGTTGTTTGAATTATTAAAACAAGAATTAGAGCATTTTAAAGTGGAATTTCTTTCCAAGCTGAGGGAGAGAGTAAGTAAAATATAAAAATAAATACCTATATTAAAATATATATTAAAAAATGAAAATACTGGAAGCCTTGAACTTTGTTTCTGTCAAACTGAAAAAAAAAACCCTAATCATACAGTGATTTTTGGAGGAAAAATGGTCTTTGTGCTCAGTCTAGTTTTACTTCCCTTTACTGCAGAAGAAACTCCATTTTGGTTCCTCCATCCTTCAAATATCACTTTCTTGTTGAAGTGTGCTACATGGGAAAAGAAAGTATTTTCTTCCCTTTCTAATGTGAAGTGTCACTGTGAGTGACTGGCATGAATTCATGACATATTTGAATAGCATTTGTGCATATCATATAGCTCAATACACCCAATCATATATCTGAATTCAAGCATAAATATGTTGTCTGTATTTATCCTTTACTTAAACATATTGCTAATTAAACTGTACTTCAGAATAGGATGGCAACTTGAATAGTTAGAAGATCTGCTCTCACCTTGCTGCTCTAAGGTAAGAATAGCTAAGACGACTTCCTCAATACAAGGATTTTAAATGTAGCATGCAGCACTACAAACAGCCTGTACTATTTTAATGTTTATGAAAAATTCAAATATAATTACTCAAGCATACTTGATGCAGCATATCTGTGTTTGCAGCACTGAATTCCATCATTGTCTTAACATTGCATGCCTCAAAATTTACAACATTCTGGTGATGACAAAGAGGATCAAAGAGTGGCACAAATTTCAACAGGCAATCTTCAACCTGATGATGGTTCCACAATTTTATGGGATGGAAAGTTTCAAAAAACATAGCTACATGTAAACAGAGAAGCAAAAAGGGTTATTTTACAGTAAAAGATGGAACATGAATAAGATTCTATTTGTAACCCTGAGAAAACATGTGAATAGGTAGGAAGAAATAAGGACACCCACAGGGAATTCACACTGTTGGAAGAGCCTAAGAATAAAAGCGGACTAAAAGAATTTAGAAATTTCCAATTCACCTAAAAGAAAGGAAAAAAATCCTAGGTAAAGTGGGACTTGGCAGAGTTCTGATTAAAGAATAATAGGAGGATATTTTCTATAATCTTAATGTCAGTTACAACAACAAAGGAAACATGCTGAAAAGCAGATAAGGAATAAAAAAGAAGCTTTTGCTAAAGGCTCTGCTTTGAATAACTAGAAAGAAAAAGAGAGTGTAAGAGGAGGGCCTTAGAGTCAAATTTATGATATCAGAATTATGTTTTCAGAATTTCCAACAGAATCAGCAGAAAACAACAACAACCAAATGTGTTCTCTGGGAAGGACCCATGCTGAAAATAGTCTCTGATACTAGATTACATTCTCTACTGCCTTTGGGTTTGTGCATTTATACCTGTACAAAGTGCATATAAAGAACTAACAGCAACAGAAGTTATCAGAATTCTCATCTGTTGGCATTGCTAGCTCTTTTGCACACAAGTAGTTACTCAGGGTTCAAGACAAAGAGCTCTGAAACACTGCTGGGTGTACTTCACGCTCTGGTTAGCGATCCTAACTAGCACAATTAGCTCCTCTTTCTTACCTTTACATGATTGTCTGAAATATTTTCTACCTTTGAATATCCAATGTGATCTCTTCAATTTTAGGGTGGATGTTTCCACGATCTTAACACTTTTTTTTTCCCCGAGTATTACATGTTACATTTTCTTATGGTTAAGTAAATAAAAGTAAGTGGCCAGTAGTATTTTGAAAGCTGCTTTGTAATACTTTAGACTGACAACCTCAGCAGCACAGTTAGCCCCACATACTCATTACTTTGTTTCTTGTTTTTAAAATAAAAAAAATGAAGATCACCTTTGGAGAAAATATTTTCCTTTCCACTTTAGAGATGAAGAAAAAGAGCACAGAAGAGATGAAGTGATCAGTGGAGAAAACACTGAATTCTGTAACAGAATCTAGAGTTAAGCTCAGATTTTCTGAAAGCTAGATAAACATACACTAGTTCACAGTTCTTATGCTTCCCATAGTACTTCCAGACATATGAATTGTAGAACTGGGAATGATATTGAAAACCATCAGGTCCCAGGAGGCATGCACCAAGGCACAGATCTCATTCACACACTGGCCAAGCTTCCTTTTTTATTCATATACTTATGCTGGGATTTTGCTCCTTTATATAAAAAAACCCACCACTGTTAACACGAAAAAGTAGTAGAGCCCTTAGGACAGGATGAAAGTGGCCTGGTGCCTAGAGATGGTATGACATAGGGCTGTTCAAAATCCTGTTATCACACATGAACCCCGAGCAATAGTGCAATACATAATATGGCTGTTTCAGTACCAGTGGGCATCAGCATCTGAGCTGCTAGATAGAGAAGTGATGTTTTGGTTAGGCTAGGCTACTGCTCCTGTTACATCTCATTCAGAACTCTGAAGTCAAAGGAACTATGACAGGAGAAAGAGGCATAATGTGCTAAACTGACTCTACATAAGCCAATTTTTATATGCTTATAAAGGTATGCCAATAAAACAGGAGAGCATTCTGCACAAAGAACATACACAGCATTGAAACTGCGTATTCATTCTACTGCATTTATGGAAAATAAAGATGAATTAGGGTTAATAAAAACACCTGCTGTAAAGGCTCAATGAATTCTTCAACGAAGAGCAAAAGCAAGGAAGGATGAATCATCCTGTAACTGGTTATGTTCAAAGGAACTTAAAGTTCAGAAATTTTTTTCCCACATTAATATTCTACTTGCATCTCATTTTGTATCTAAAAGTGAGTCAAATTCTGAAGTTAACATTCAGCAAGAAGAGTCTGTAAAACAGGTTACCAAATAATTACCTAACAGTTGGGGTTTATCAATTTCTTCATTAATTGTACATCTTAATATTTGTGATGTCCAGTGGGAAGCAAGTGGTTGGCTTAATGATGTATGAGAATGCAGATATTGAAAGAGTTAATAATGGTGTACAGAAAAGCCTTGATATTTAGGAATAACCAAGAAACATTTGTTTATTTCCCAGAAATTGGGAAATACCCTCCTACAGGGAAATGTTAGGGAGTCACCACTGCTGATGTGACAGGAACGATTGACAAAATATATATGCTACAGAGGATCAGTAGTCTATGCTGAGAAATTGAACAGTTTTTCTCAATAGGTCTTAATCTCAGATTATACAAATTTTATGGAGAGACATTCAGATTTCAGTTTTGTCTAAATAAAAATTTCTGGCATCATTACATAGGCATATGAGTATAGTAATATGAAAAATTTAAAATATTATGCTAACAAAAAGATACTTTATTCATGGCCCTTGCTTAAAGAGTGATATCGATGACACTATGAGAAAAATGTAATCTCAGTGATGTTGAAGTTATATTGAGGAGTACAACCATAGAGTTTAACACTTCTGGAAAGCAGTTAAGGCTATTGTGAATATTCTGGCTGTTTCTATACTAGTAAAATAAACATGCCCAGAAATGTTCCTTGGCAGCGAAGACTGCTGGCACAGAATGGCCTATGCCTGAATAACCAAATTCTCTCAGCCTTGAAAAGAAGGAGGCTGCACATAAACTGCCAACTGGGAATAATCCCTGGAACAGTCCAACTCCTGCACTGTGTCTGGGAACGCTTCTGGACAGTGCTCCTACGCATGGACTGAAATCACATCAGGGAACATCATAACTATTTAATGGCACAGACAATAGTTTTCCAATGCCCAGAAAGCTTCTGAGGCTCTGTTTAATTTGCAAGTAATTCTATGTCAAAAAATATTTGGTAGGGGAAGTTGAACTACAGCTGTGTAAGTGACTGTTTTGTATGACCGCTGAACTGACCATTACACAAATCTGATTGGGACTGCTTTATATTTCAGTGAAACAGAAGAAGTAAAGAAAAAGAAAATTTCACATAGTGCAAAAACTTTCCATTAAAAAAATCATGATTGATTCCATTAAATAGTACTTCATTTATTTATTTCCTTGTTTTGTTCGTTTCCCTCATAATGAGACCAGTGAAATGAAGAATGAGAATCAAAAAATAGGTAGAAGACAAATTTCTCCATAGTAATGCAATGGGTTGGATGTTTATATAAGGGAAGAAAACTAATGTTTCCACAAAAGTACATTAAAATTCATCCTACAAAGTAACCTAGAGTCAGGTGTGATAACCTGGGCTGCCTATCTCCACAGATGTGTCCTGAATTTTTGTCCTGAACTTGGAGGTCTTCTGAAATGCTTTGTTCTCAGTTTCTGTTGTTTCACTTTTTATAAACACTTGGAATAAGGAAAGAAAGGGGCAGTTGAGAAAAATATTATCTATCCAAACAATTTAAGATACAATGGGGGAGTGGTACCTGGGTTCTGTAATACATTCTCATTAACATTCATTTAATAAATGATACACAGCAACTCACTTCTTAGAACACACCATTTTTCAACAGTCAAAGAAGGAATCAGGATCTACAAATTAAATTCATGTCAGACATGAAAGGGAAGAAATCTGATACCTTGCTCCTCACTAAGCTGATGTTCTGCCAAGAGGACCTATTGGACAAAATGCACCTAGTGCATAATCATTATCTTTGCTAATCCATTAATAAAGCTTTTCCTGTAACTGAATTTTTCTGACAAAATGTCCTGAAGTCATAAAGCTTGGGTTGATCAAATTTATGTATTTTCTAATATGTCATTGTTGCAAAAGAAAAAAAATCCCAAGGTGTCCAGCTGTTGCAAGCAGTAAAGTTGATTTATGTCAGTCCATTGGAAAAGAAGGTAAGATAAGCTGCAAAATAGCAGTAGCACTGCTTTATGTATAGCAATACATAAAAACATTACAAAATGAGGAAATAAGGATAACAGAACTAAACTGTTTCAGTACTATCCTATGTTTTATGATTAAGAATTGAGTTAGGAATTTCATCAGGAGTACCTTGCTTATATATTTGGTTCACAGACTGGGAGAACTGCTGTTGTAGGGCCTAACTGCTCTCTTCAAAAAATAGGCACCTGCTTATGTTTTCTTTCTTTTTTCCCCTTAACTTTCATATTAGAACTCTGAAGGGTTTTTCTCTGCAAAGTCAAAACTCCTTCTATCCTGCAATATTTGGTTTCAGGAGTAGTGACCATGAACTATTTAAAAATTCACCATTTTCATTAGGGGAAGAGACCAGTCAACTTACTTCTAACTCTTCTAGTTGTACAGGAATGGTAGTTAGGATAAAATAATATAAAAACCTGTGTATGACATTCAACAGAGAGAGAAGTAGACAAAAATATCAGCAGTTTAGCAAATAACGTAACTTTTCCAGACAAATTAGTGTTAGATAAGTTAAGGAAAAGTTAGCAAAATTCAGAGGTCTGAAGAAGAGATGAATTGGGACTTTACACACAAAAGAATTGGAAGAAACAACCAGAGTCCCAAGAAGAAAATCTAAGCACAGTAAAAAGTATGCTGTAGACAAAATGATATGTTGATATCAGGTTATTTTAGGTTAAGATATATTATAGTAAGGCAATGAAAGAGCAGTTTGAGAACCTGACTGCATTACCCTGTCATTGAACCTGTGCTCATGCAGAGGAGGTTCATATTCACAGATGTCAAACCTTCTTGAAGCTCTGTCTCTGAATTCAGCTAAAGTAGCTAAAATTTCTGCCTTACTTGGTAACTTTGGTCTCAGTGGTTTTGACGTAATCTTTACTCTTGAGTTCAAGTAACTATCTTATTTTTTCCATTTGTTCTCATTTCTGTTCTGTGTTCACCTAATCATAACCTACATGTTTCAGATTATCATACCATGCAAATTAACATCCTAACTGTTTTGCATTATACTTTATTTACCCAGTGTAATGCATGAGCATGTTGTTAGTATAAATCTTTTAATTTGTTAGCAGGAAAGCCTATTTTCTTTGAGATGTGCTCCTTGCACTCTTCTGATTATACAATTAAAATCTAATAGTTACATCAGACCACTATTTGAGAATCAGCCATGCTATGATGCCTGACATAGAAACTTAGTCCTGAGAAAGCCCACCACATGGCATAGAACTATGACCAAAAGTTTGAGTCAAGTTTCTTAAAATGTCTAGGACACATATAAATTGCATTCTGAGGCATGTCTGTGGAGCACTTTCACAGGCAACTGTCGCCTTTCACCAGGAAAATAGGAACATGTTTGAATCCAAATTTTCTGTTACTAGCTATCCATGGAAGAAATTAAGAGATAGAAATGAAACCAAACAGAAAAGAATTTGAGGCCACTGTGAGACTGAATGCAGTGTAGTTCTGACAGCGAATTGCTGTTTAATAGGGGAGAGCAATACCCTGCTCAGGATATAGTCCTCAGGATAAAAAAAAAAAATTATGCAGAATTAGGTCTGAAATCAACTCTGTTGCAATTTGATTTATGGTTGGCACAGAAGTTACAGGTCTAGATACAAATGGTTCATCAAAAACTGAATGGGGTTTTGTCTTATTGTGCAAATACAATATATAAAGAATAAAAACTTACTAGTATGCAAAAACTGCAAAATTTACTACTAAATTTACTACTAAAATTTACCTACTTATCTATCTAGAGGTTTATCACTATGGTATCTTAGGTGCAGCTGTGAAATTAAACATGGAAATTAGACACAGATTTTGTGATCTTCCTTCCAAATTAATCAGCGAAAGTAAATATTCTCAGAGGTACAAATAACAGATGGATGTCTACTTTCCCTCCTCTCGATGGGATTTAAGTGCTTAACTGTCCTCTGTATCTTTGTTAACTACTTCCCGCATTTATAATAAAACACCTTAGAAATATGATATACGTGACAGACCTACATGAGACAGACTTTGCATTAAGGTCTTAAAACAGCCCATGCAATGGTCCTTTTTGTATTGACTGTGATATCCATGTCTCAGACAACCTGTGTTGAAAAATTGAGTACCACAGAAGCCTGTAAAGTAGATAATGAACAGAGCTTCTAAACTCCAGAAGACACAGCAACATCTCTGGCAAGGGAACCAACAGCTAGTGAAATCAACTTCAAATTTGGAAGGGTAAATGATATGGTAAGAAACATATATACAAGAAGATTAATGTGAGTGATGTGGCTTAAATAAATCACTGTGTTTATATCTAAATTAAGAAAGTCCAAAATGCTTCCCAGTTTTCAGGTCCAGCAATTCATAGAAAACATTTCAGCAGAAAGATTAGGATTTCAGAGTAATGAGAATTGTAGCAATCTTCTGCCCATTTTCTAGAAATAATTAAACTTTTTTAACCCAGCCTTGAACTTTTTAAAGATCTGCATCAGTTATGAGCATAACTGTTCTCATGTTGTACTGAGTTATTCAGGGAAAAAAAAGCAAGGCACACCTATGTAAACGTGTGTGACTAATGATGCAGCTGTAAGAAAACTGGCAAGTTTCTGTATGGATGGAGGATTAAAATTCAGTTAAGTAGATATCAAATCTATTAATGGTGGGATAGGGGTAGTTTTATTCTATATCTTGGGGCTCCTGAGAACGTCAGTGAGCAGAAAGGAGGACTGCAGAAGAACATGTGAGAAAGGGAAACTTGAACCAAAGTTTCATAAACCAAAGTTCCAAGTGAAGAAAAAAGCTCAGGGTTTGCCCTGAAAAAGTATTCCATGTAGCTCTCGTGTGGCATGTGTCCTTTTTAAGATATGAAACACACAAGGGGGTGATTCTACTCTAGCAGGTCTCACACCCCATCTAGAGAATTTGCTGGTCTTGATCTGACATGTCCTAAGCCTCTGAGAGCTACTGCATCTGCACTAGAGCTCTGTTCAGTGACTAAACTTTCTAGGTTTGTTTTTATTAATCATAGAAATTGTTCCAGATAATCTGTGCTCAGGAGGAATCACAGAAATTCCACAATAATTCCACAGAATCCAGCTACTAACAAATTCCACAAACTTATCAAAAAATGTAGAAAGGCTATTTATCTGCTATTTTTCCATGTATCAACCTCAGAAAAAAAATTAGTTCATATGGCTGCAGGCTAACTTTATATAAAAGCATGTTAGAGCACAGGATTATCTATGTTCCATGAAAGTACTTTTAAAAGTACTGTTATGTACATTTTACTGATAAGTACATCTTTACCAGAGTGTATTTTTAAATGTACCTTCAGGTTCACGGAAATTTACAAAGTCTTCTAAACAGAACTGCCATCCCACTTGAGAATACCTATTACTATGATCTTGTGAGGCTTCTTTCATCAAACAATACCATCACTGGGCTCACCCTGGTTTGAGAAAATGCTTTGTTCATTAAGCACTTCTGTGCCACTTTCTTTTCTTGCTTTAGTCCCATCAGGCTTGCCATGCATACAAAATTCTCAATTACTGAATGCTAATTTCCTAACAGTTTCTTGCAGTTCATGCGTTCAAATTGGCTTGTCAAATTAAGAGTGAGCAGCTTGGAAAGGATTTGAAGAAGTTGGGTGTGGAGCAATTTTCTGCTCAATAAAGTATAGATCTAGTTATCGTATTTTTCTTATCAGTAGTGTATCAGGGCTGACAAATTTACAGATGCATTCTTGATACATTTGTTACACTTGATTAAAAAGACCAATTGCTGTCTTAAGACAACTTTTAAAACAGAAGAAAAATATGTTGCATATTGATCAGAGCAAACTGACAATGGGCCTGAATTTCTATTACCCAGTTTTTCAATATGATTGCTCCATAACTGGAAAGAAACAGTATATAAGTTAGAAAAATAGTACTGACATTCCTTTTCATTTATCAAGGGGTAAATTTGACCTAATTCAACAATCTGCTTGTTAAGACACAGGTGTTAGGACTCTGACATGTTTTCATACAAAACTACTCCAACATAAAGAACTGCTGTAGTGAAATATAAATTCTATAGCCAGGCAGAATCTGGGTTAATTTCTTCTGCTTTCCCTGAAGCGGCAGTATGATCAGCACATTCATGAAGTTATACATATTGATAGAATGGAATATATTTTACAGAATACACTATATTTTAAACTTCTAACCCTTCTAAAGCATTTAAAATGAGATTTTCCTTGTCATTTGTATATGAATCTATTACACTGATTGGATTATATACGCTCTCCCTGGTGGTTTACTTAATCCATACAAATGCCTTATTTTTTTTTTATTTTGTAATTCACTAAAATACTGTGGCCAATTTTGTAATAACAGCACACTACTGTCAGTCAAATGGTGTTGGGATAAAAACAGCCAGAGTATAAACCAGCAAGTCTGTCATATTTTAATTTGGAATTGAAATATGTAATATCCATAAAGCAAGCAAACAGGGGAAATTAAACCCTCAAATAGTCAAAATTGGGACATATTTAGAAGTAAACATTTGAACCAACCTAGTGGTCTTCTGTGATGGAGTGACTCCATCAGTGGACAAAGGAAGAGCTACAGATGTTATCTATCCGGACTCCTGTAAGAACTTTGACACAGTCCTCCACAACATCCTTCTCTAAATTGGAGAGATATGGATTCAGTGGGTGGGCTGTTTGGTGTATGAAAAATAGTTGGATGATCGCATCCAAAGGCTCATTGTCCAGATGGAGATTGGTGACAAGTAGTGTCCCTCAGGGCTCTGTCCTGGGACCAGTACTGTTTACAACAACGACATAGAGAGTAGGATCGAATGCACCCTCTGCAAGTTTACAGGTGACACCAAGCTGAGTGGTGCGGTTGACATGCCTGAGGTATAGGATACCATCGAGCGGGACCTGGACAAGCTTGAGAATTGGGCAATGTAAACCTCATGAGGTTCAACAAAGTCAAGTGCAAGGTCTTGCACCTAGGTCGGGTTAATCCCTGGTTGTCAACACAGGCTGTGGGATGAAGGTGCTCAAGTACATGGGAACTGATGAGATGCATCCACAGGATCCTGAGAGAAATGGCAGATGAAGTAGCCAAGCCACTATCCATCATATTCTAGGGGTCGTTGCAGTCTGGTGAAGTTCCACTGACTGGAAAAGAGGAAACATACCCCCATTTTTAAAGAGAAAAAAGGAAGACTTAGGGAACTACAGGCCTGACAGTCTCACCTCTGTGCCCAGAAAGATCATGGAGCAGATCCTCCAGCAAAATATGTTAAGGCACATGGAAAATAAAGAGGTAATTTGTGACAGCCAGCATGACTTCCACTATGGACAAATCATACTAGAAAGCCAAACGTATCCTGGGCTGTATCCAGATAACCATGGCCAGCAGGTCAAGGAAGTTGATTCTCCCTCCTCTACTCCTCTCTCGTAAGACCCCACCTGGAGTACTGTATCCAGCTCTGGGGTCCCCAGCATAAGAAGGACATGGACCTGTTGGACCTAAGTTCAGAGGAGTAACACAAAGATGATCAGAGGGCTGAAGAACCTCATCTATGAAGACAAGCTGAGAGAGCTGGGGTTGTTCAGCCTGCAGAAGGCTGCAGGGAGACCTTAGAGCAGTCTTTCAGTGCTTGAAGCAGATCTACAAAAAGCTGGAGAGGATTTTTTAAAAGGGTATGTAGTGATAGTACAAGGGATAATGGCTTTAAACTGAGAGGGTAGATTAGATATCCAGAAGAAATTCTTCCCGGAGAGGGTGGTGAGGCAGAGGGACAAGTTGCCCAGAGATGTTGTGGATGCCCCATCCCTGGCTGTCTTCAAGGCCAGGCTGGATAAGGCTCTGAGCAACCTGGTCTAGTGGAAGGTGTCCCTGCCTATGGCACGGGGGTTAGAACTAGATGGTCTTCAAGATCCCACCCCATCCAAACCAGAGCCTTTTTCTGCTCCATAATGGAATCTACAAGCTTTGTTATGGTGTCAGCTGTCAAATAAAAGATGAGAGAAATGTAGATACCAAACAGTAAGCTATGTATGGAGAAAGACCCTGTATTTCTAATTTGGATTTAATTATTTTTTTTCATAAATCAGGGATTTTATGTAATCAGAAAGTATGATATTATTTTTATGCCTTTTTTTATATTTCTGTATGGGTGTTGCTTTGCTCAGCTGATAAGTATTTTAGATTACATAAGACTGTTACTTGTACTATAATATTTGATGCAACACAGTTTTTATGAAGATAGGTCTTGTCAGGTGGACCATATGGAAAAATAACCAAAGAAATACTAACCCTTTTCCTGATACTAAAAATTTCCAGACATAAACTCAGATTTGAAAATTAACTAAGCATGTTTCCAATTTCTTTCTAAAGGAAGAATAAACAAACAAGACATTTCAAGCTTGCCCAGAAGTTCTGAAGACAAATAATAAGCAATGATTTTTAATCTCAGTTACCATAAGGGCACCATGAAAAACTGTCACTTCATATTTCAACTGTAAAATGTTTTCTTAAGAACTGCAAGTGCCTAAAGATTTTCCCTTCCCTGCTTTCCAGCTAATCAGCATGGAATGCAAAACAACTTGTTTCTTTATTACATGCTTAGATGGGAATAGTGATTATCATAATAAAAGATTAGCAGTATCAAGACTTAAATCTCATTATTGCTAGTATTCCCAGACACATTTCTGATTTTCACTTTGCTCAGAACACATTCTATAAAAAACAGCCTTACCTTCTTTTTTTTTTTTTTTTTTTTACACAACTAGCACTGTTGCTGGCATACGATATTAAGCATTGAAGTGAAATGTATCACAAATGGGATTCTTTAATCTTTTAAGCTCAGGATTGTTTTAAGAGTACAAGAGGCTTTGGGAGCTACATGTACACATGGGCAGAATAACTGCTTAGAGCACGTGGAGTGCCCTGGCTCATCACTACACGCAGAAAGTCCAACACGGAAATTTGTGCAGCCCGTTCCAGGACACTTTACAAAGTGGGGGTTTTCACTTCATGGGTAAATGCCTTAAACTGGTATGATTTCAAACCAGATTATTCAATGCATAGTCTGGAAAACAGAGACTCTTAGGGATACAAGTTCATTTAAGCACTTAAGAGAAGGAAGATCTTTTTGCGAATGGGTCTCGCAAAGCTGAATCCTTCTTTCTTTGCAGACCCAGGAAAGCCCCCAGCAAGGCTGCCTGGACAGCAGTGGCAGGAGCTGATGCCAAGTCTCCAGGCAGCCACTGCCAGAGGCTAGTGGAGCTGTTCTGAGCTGAAGTTGTGCAAGGGTCTATAAGTTTCAGTGCTCAGGCTTAAGCACATTGACATGTAATGCACTACTCTTCAGGAGTGACTTGGGTTCAGAGGGTCTCTTGTGCCTCCAGGGATTCTCTGATCATTGTGAGACTTGTGTAAACAGCAGTGTCATGCATAATGAGTAGATGAACTTCATGGGGATCAAGGACTTCATTGCTGAGCCCTGCTTAGAGTCAGGTAGCTGTAGGTGTTGCCTCAGAGAAAGCATTTGAGCTCTAGAGACCTGTTTGGTCTTAGAAACTTAAATTCAGAATTTGGTGAAAAAGTACTTTTAGTACTGCTCTCTTATTCTGCATAACTTCCCTTGAAAACGTAAGTCAGACAGCAAAAAAATCCTTGTGGATCTAGCTTTTGGGTGCCCTTGGCATAAGGCAGTCAGTTTTGAGGATTTAAAATTTGAATATAGATACAAACAGTGACAGCTGAATAAAACTATCATCTAAACTCTTCACAGCTCTTGCCCTTAGTTCTTCATTACTCCAGTTCCCCATCTCCAGTGTTGGAATGATAGTACCACACTAAACCTGAGGGGTGTTGCAAGGACTGGCAGATGGTTTTACCCTGTGTTAATGAAGTGAAGCCTGAGACACATTCAAAATCTGAGTCTCCAGCATGAACAGCTTGCAAGAATGTGCTCTTTTGTCTGCATATTTCTGAACCCACTGAAATATCAGTATCACTACACTGATGAAATCTGAGTTCATCAAAATAAAATCATCAATATCTACAGAATCTAAATATAAATCTTTCCAAAACTCTGTATAAAGGTGGCTTTTAAAAATTCTTTGACCATTAATCATCATATTTCCATTCTATTTCAGTGTCAACTCTTTTAAAGTTAATATACACTATTTATTTCTTGTGCAATTAACTTCAAATATTTCCAAAAGAATTCACTATTTCAGTAATCCAAGTCATACAAATTGAACCTACAGTATAACAGCAAAGTTTCCTTAAAGATTTCAAAAACTTTCCTAGAAAACGACATCTCTAATATGCAGGCTCTATCAAGTGACCAGAGTATATAAACATTTACAGAAGCATTAAAAGATGATATAAACAGATAAAACATTAAGGAATACTTTCAGTTTTTACATGCTGGGAAGTCAGAGATAATGTAGAGCAAATAGTCCAATTTTCAGCCATAGGGGACTACTATGAGACAGATGCTAAGTGTTGCTTGCATTTTAGAAGCAGAGATTCATAGGCACAAGAAAGCTATGATACCATCTTTGCTCACATATTTATAGTTAGTCTGTTTTACTTACGGAACAACTATGGAACATGGCTAGATAAAAAATAAATTTGGTCCTAGGGGGTTCCTTCATGTGCTGAAATCAGAAGAAAACAATGTGCCTTTGCTTTAGCCATGATGAAACTGTATGACATACATCATATTGGATTTCAGAGTGGATAGTTAGATCATCCCTTATGAGAAAGGAAACTGTGATTTAAGTCTGTGGAAAGTGACAGGAATAGAAGGTTTTTCTCACCTACAAGAAGAATCTGCCACTGCAAAGATTGCATAGCAGCTGGGTTGAAGTTACAGGTAGGAAAAAATCCACTGTTGTAGAATAGTTATTTTCATTCCAATGTGGATTGCCACATGGGGGAGTACAGTTATTCTGCAATGCCTCTGCTGGTCTAATTTCCTTGTGCACTTACAGGTTTTATATAAGCTTTCTGTTTTTCCAACAACAGTACTTTGTTCTGTGAATGATTCAACATATGGTTTAAATTTTATGCAAGTTAAAAAAAAAAAAAAGAAACAACAACATACAAGATGCAGTTCTTGGTTGTAATGTGGCTCTGGCTAAATGGGGTCATAACTTGTTGAAAAAAAAAAAAAAGGTTGTAGAATCAGTACAGAGTTTTGTGTCCCGCTGGATACACGTTTGTTTGTTACCCACATGGAAGTCTGTCTGTGCTGGAAGATCTCACTTTAGAGTCCCAAAAGTGCTATTGAAGCTCCCCAGGAGGAACATTATTGTCTGTTACAGTCATATCTAGCCCTCAATGTACCCTAAGTCTCTCCTCACTAGCAACCAAGCATTCATCCTCTGCAGAAATCAAGAGCACTGGATGGTTGATCAGTTGGATGATTATTGCCATGCTGGACACCTGTCAATATCAAGTTCAAAGCCTTCTTCAGGCTTTTGCACCAACAGCTAATTACCTTCCCCAACCTTGACTTTGTCTACAGCCAAGAGAGACAACCCTTGGTTTCTCACCTCCCAGACCAGTGTGTCCAGTCAGCTTTGAAACCTAGAAGGACTACTCAGGTATTACTTCTAAGCAGCTGCTTCTGCTTACTTCAAAAAAAACCTATGAGCACTCATTTGAAAGTGGATTGTGAATATTAATTTTGTTTTTACTCTAGGCACTTCTGAAATGTCTAAGTTAATACTTCATGCAATACTTTGCCCTTTTTTTTTCCTACCAGATTTTCTTCTGCTGCAGCAGAGCAATATATATCGCGACAGGAGATAAAAGTCTAGGTTGATTTGCAATACTGGTGACTGAAGAGCAATGGCACACAGAAAAAAGCTGGAGCACTGTGATGAAAGAACACACAACTTTCCATCCTTTATGATTTTTAACCAGGATAGTTAGGTTTTCTTGTTGAGCAAGTGTTTCTTTACCACATGCAAAAAGAACACAATGAATTTATTTTCAAAGGGAGCAAAACCACAATGAGGTACTGAAGTAGATGATTTTGAGTACTCTCCTGTGATCCAGACATCTTCACTGAGAATGGAATAAGGCTTTTTTTGTACCTCCCTAAAATGAATAAACATGCCAAGAAACTGCAAGGTAAAAGAAGAGAGGCAAGCAACTGGCAGAAAGCAGAAAATTGTCAAAGCTGAGACAAGAATGAGTCCTGATCACAATGATCCTGCAGTGTAATGTGCCGTACATAAATAAATACTCATTCTTCAACAGGCTCTGAATCTTTGGATGCATCAATCTCCCTACTGTTAACACAACAAACATGTCTTTATAGTTTCTTTCCACCCTGCAACTCCATGTGGTTAAATTATTTTTGATGAATCCAGGGATAATGGGAGAAAATGTGAATTTTATTATGGTTTCTACTTCTTGCTCTCCTTCAAAAGGATTTTAAAGCAGGGTTAAGGAAATAGGAAGAAGGGCTTAAGTCCCAAAACAACTGTTTTGACCATTCTTCCCTAATCTCTTTGCCTTAGTGAAATGGGACAATATGTGGCTAGTAATCACAATTGAGGGGTATGTTGGTGTGAATGCATGTATAGAAGATCTATAATCTATAAGAACCTATGAGCAACGTTTTTGGGTATCCTTTGAGCATACCCATGCAAAAAAAAAAAAAAAAAGAAAAGAAAAAAGAAAAATCTTTTTCTTTACCTTTGGAGTTTACTGCACCAGCTGCAGTTGAAACCAATTTGGGCAGTGACACAGGGCCCACAGCTGGTAAACTGGAGACAAGCTGGGACACAGATAAACAAACAAAAATTATTACGTCTCACATAATTCTCATAAAAAGCACAAAAGAAGGATACACCTTCTGATAATATATATTTAGGGACTCAACAGGTTCATGCTTGTCCAACATAAGACACTTAAACCACCCTGTCACAATACATTGCAAAACCGTATGCACAGAGCTACATTTTATCTGTAGGATTCCATTTGTCTTCCATTTGTAAATGTATTCCCACTTCCACTTCTGCTCATTCAGCTAAATTTTGCTAAATTTTTATCTTTTTGCTTAATGTTAAGTATTTCCTTAAGTCTCTTTCTTCCCTGGCTCCAGTATTCCTTGGTGTTGGTAACATTCAGAAATACACAGATAATAAGACTGGCAGGAAAGGGTTTAAGAACTGTAATTGGATTAGAAAAAAGAAAAATAGCTGTTTAAACAGCTGATTCTGTTTTTTTCACAGTAGTACAGCTTGCAGTTTAAACCCAGAGATTTCTAAACAATGTAGTTTTACTCTTGGACAAAAGAGGCAGATGAACTGCAAAATGTGTCTGGGGATACTCCTTTGCAATAGGATGCACAGAACACAGAAGAATTTGTGTTTGCCTTGCAAACATCAAAACTGTTCTTTTTTATTTTTTCTTGAGGAAACAAATTTAAAGGCAATATAATAATTCTTCTGAAAAAAATGTTTTGGCACAGATTTCATTCAAAACCTACTGGGAGCTATATATGTATAAACTAACTTGAGATACATGAGGATGCACTGGATAATGCATCTTCCACTTGGGAATAAATCTGAGAGAGGATAAATGAATCTGTCCATGATTCCAACTCCATAGATAAAACAAAATATTTAGAATTGTGTATGTCTTGCTGAAAGCAGAGGGGGGGATCCTTCCCAGATCTGGTTCCTGTCCATGTTTGGTTTACTTACTTGGAAGAGGTATCATTTCAACAGCTGAGAGATTGGTAATCTTTGACATCTGTAGCTCCACTCGGTGGTATTCATAAATTGTTCTTCTACGGACATCTGCCAGGAAATAAAAATATTTGCAAACTTTACTATTTTGCAGTCTGTAGATTGTGAAAAGTAGTCGATGTAATGATTGTTCACTGTTCCTTAGGCACACACATGACACAAATTTTCCTCCAGAATGTATTTTAACTTTAGACACCATGGAGGAACTTCTGAAAGTTACAGAGAGAGAAATTTTCTCTTGAGAAACCACCAGAGTTGACAAAATAGGTACCTATTCCTGGTAAAGCATTGTGAAAATGCTGAGTGTGCTCTCAAGCATCTTAGTCATTCATTTAGGCAGAAAGTCTAGAGATTATACTGTCAGACATTTTAGGGTATATTTCAGATGCTTGCTTTCCTAAGACATTCCTCAGCATACAGACTTGAGAGAAATGTTTTATATGCTCACTTTGTCAGTTGCTGTCAAGATATACAAACAAAACTATTTTCATTGCTTAATCAAATTTGTTAGCTACAAGCTAGCTCACATCTAAATGTGCTAGAAAATTTTTTCATATTATAACATTAAAGACAAGTCTTCCTAAACAGCCAATGTTATGCATAATCTTTACACAAGCTGACTACACCTACGTTTCTCAAAACAGAAATTCAATAGTCAACGCACTGTTCCTACGAGCTTTGAACACATAGACAACTGCAAGACCCAAGCACATGGTAAGTGTGAAAAAAATCACACAATTATTAGTTTCCAGATTAGTATCCTATCATGTGTTCTGCATATTCCAGATTTTAAGTGCATGGCTGCAATGCAGACTGGTGAATTTGTACATTTGCAAATTAATAGTACAGCCTATACTGCCAATATGAAGCAACAATGATGATTTCCTGGTGTGCTGGATTCAAATGTATGTCCTGTTTGAAGGCCTGCTAAACTAACTGAAACTAATGCTAAATATAACCACTGACCCTGTGGAATCTTGCCAGAGAGGAGTAAAGGGTGAGCTACAAACAAATAACAGGTTACTCTGGTCAGTGGCTGGTCAGAGTTTACATGCAACAGTAGAAAAGGTATTGCAGCCACAAATGTAATCTTAAGCGATCTCCTGTGTTGCCAGCCCTGTATGGATTAGGGCACACCTTGTTGCTTGGTGTAAAGCCTGTATTTCTGCAGCTTGAAATGGGGTCACATGGGGTCCCCAGCTGTTAAACAATCACATAGCACCAAATCCAAAGTGTTTTTCGCAATCTTTTGTTAGGAGGGATGTTGTAGGCATTTTTCAGACAGAAAATGGAACCTCAGCAAAAATCAATCAAGCCATAAATACCAATTTTTAAGGGAAGAGAGCAAGTGCACTGTTATCCTGTGGCTAAGGTGCCTCAAATAGATGAGCGATGGCTTCTTTCTAAAAGAGGGATGGCCAAACTCTAAAAGTACAAGTGTGGGAATCCCCCTTGCACCACACAGAAAATAACCATCAAGCTACTGGTGTCAGCAGAGGAATCTCTGAGGTGGGATGGGGCGGCAGAAGCAGAGTTTTGTTGGGTGGGATAACTCTCCCCTGCATAAGCCAGGGTTGCTGCAGGTGAAGAAGCTTCTGTGCCCTTTGTCACTGCATAAGCTCCCAGGGAACAGGCAGGCAGTGTCTGGCTTTCTACAGTAATATTTCTATGTAGCTCCAAAGCAACATCTTTGCCAAGAAGCTCTTCTTGCTATCTATATGAAGAAGATGACTTTGCTATGGCTTCACCCCTCCTAATGGCCGATTTCTCTTTTGGTGTGAAACGCACGTATAATAGAGGTAGTTTTATGTTATACCTGCAAAGTCATTCTGACTAGTTAAAAGACAGATATGGGGGTGTGCCAGATATTTACCCCAATAAATGCCTTAGCCACATACTTCAGACACAGAACAGAAAGGTTTTTCAAGACAAAGTTAATCCTGTGCTCAGGTGAGCAGAATCTCTTGCCAGCAGTGAGAGGTTTATGGTCCCAGGAAGGTAAATCCTATAAAAGCACCTGCCAAATCAGAGTGATCAGGAAATGTGTTTGGAATGAACTCCAGTCAATGCTGAAGGCTGTAATTTATTTCCACAGAAATATTTATCCTTCTGTCAAAAAAAATAAGCAAATGAATACATAAATTAAAATGGTGGGTGCTGGCACTTTAATTGATCTCTGTTTCATCTCTTCAGTAGTGGTACAGACTGGTATGTATAATCCGGCTTACTCTGAACCTTTCCTAACAGACTCCTCACAGGGCTTACAAGAAATAAGGAGCTTCTGGCTTTCCAAAAATCCAGCAACAAACAGCGACTCAGGACACAGACACTTTTACCTCACCCTGTGCATGAAATTTCTAAAACCCACTGATTTTAAGAAAATTAAGTTTGTCATTAAAAAAAAAATCATTTGTAATCACATATAGTTCAGCATGACTGTGGATGCCATTAAATCCCACTTCCTGGTAGACTGAGGTTTGATCTTTTCTTCTTCAGGAAGAAGACTGTGCCAACCGCAGGTGGTGGGTTTGCATATGAGTGATCTACTATAAGAAACCTGAGCACAGAGAGGTATTTGCATAGTCACCTTCTAACAGCTTGGTATGTACTTGCAGGCAGGTGGTCGGAAATACGAGCATTCAGATTTCTCTGCATGGCTAGGTTGTTAAAAAAAAATGCAGCTGTAGATTCTTTTGAAAGTCTGACTTGAAACACGCCATGCTTAGTTTCTCAAAATGCACTTTTTCCTCCCTATTTAGAATTCTGAGCCTGTATCCCCTTAACAAAACAGGCTAGAAAAGCTAAGCTCACCAGGATAAACAGAAAAATGAATACTCTCCCCTGACACTTTCCCCCTCAACCTCTCCTGCTCTAACCCAAGACACAGACTGCCTTTCACTCAGGTGGAACCTGTTCTTCTTTGACTTATGCTGTCTATTTAGCTCTTCTAGAAACAAGTACAAGTGCAAAATCACAAAGAGCTTATGATCCCAGGTACTTCAGTATGCACCTTAACTTGACAAGAACTAGTAAAATCATTTGATGTAGTAACAGACAAATATTTAAGCACCATGTGCAGGCTTTTTACTGAGAAGACACATTACAGAGATGAGAGAAAAGAAAAAGGATTTTTGCATATATATATACTTCTAAAGCACAATTCCTGGTTCTGGATTTCAGAAAATATATGTATTTTCTTCTCCTAGACATGAAAATATTTTACTTTTCTGTAGGTCTGAGGATCTCAAAATACTTTCTGTAGGTCTGAGTATCCCTCTTTAACCAAACAACATAAATTATAATACTTTTTTTCTTTTTCCCCAATGAAAGTGTCTATTTTTTTTACATTTGGTTTAATTTACAGCATGGTCCAAATTGTTCTTTGGTTTGTTTCTGTGGTGTGTACATGCGCTGTCTTTGAATAGAAGGCCAAAGGTACAGTCCCAGCAGAAAAAGCTGAAGAAAACACCAGTACTTACTTCAGGTAAATACATTCCTCAGTGACCTAGACGGATAACGTGGTGGGTCAGAGGGCCAATTGAAAAAATCCTTTCAAGGGATTAGGCAATGGATTGGTAAATTATAGATGTGCAAGATTCTGCGTGACAAAACATTTCTATGTAGTTTTATCACAGTAGTTTAAACTAAATAATAGCATATAAATATTATATGAAACCAAATCTCCAGAGTTAACTAAATGTACTAAAGAGGGAGAGAACTCTGGAAATGGAGTGGTGCCAGAAAAGCCCCAGTGACTTCCTAAAATATGAAGGGTCAGTAGCTAGTAATAAAGCATTCTAAATAGTTGTCCAACAAATGCACAATCTCTCTGGTATTTTTCCATCACAAAATCACTTTTCCTCATACAGCATTCCTCAGCTAAAACCTGAAACCCAGTGAAATGTGAAAATATTGGAGGAGTCAGTCAGATTTTTTAAATTATATGTTCACACAAATAAAAATCTTTGTCAGTGAAAGATTTCTAGGGAATTGAGATCAGCCATATACCCAGCAAAAAGTGCTAAACAAAGCAATATGTATTCCTACCGCTGCAGTTTCAAGTCTAGCTGATAGAGAAAACACAAATGGTAAGAGAGTGCATTTGATTATGCAGAAGTCAATTCAAAACAAACAATTTATGAAACATATCCAGCTTACAATTTGCAAGCAATTTGTAAAAAATATATAAGGTATAGAGAAGGGTGGGGCACAGCTGCTGTACTATATACCATTGTTTTGCTTGATAGGGACATTTTGCATCACTGGCTCAATGAAATTTTAATGCAAATATATATTTTGACAGACTGGTATGTCTGATTGCCATCACCACAAAAAGATAAGGGAACCAGATTATAAAACCAGTCTTTGTCCTTTGTTTTTAAAAGCTTTATATTGCTAAACTTATCAATATTAACTAATTCTTGAGGCACTGACACTGGGATCAAACATGCCTGTAACCAAACTACCACCATGATTGCTCTTTGTCATGGACTATTATACACATGTCTGAATCTACATCAAAACTCAGATTCCCTAATTGCTTTAATTTTATGATTCTCTTAAATGTTACTAAAAATTCCTTTAAAACCTGGAAGCTGCAACGCAAAGATGTATAATCTGTGAATAAGCAAACCAGTGAAGTAGTCTCTGAAAATACCTGCTTTATGAATAACGTAGAAAAAAATTGTTCTGCACAAGTGCTCTGTGACTATCATTTACTTCGAAACTCTCCATGTCCTTTCAGATTTACCCCACTCCTGATGCCAGCTGAGCTGCTCTTAGTACAGGATCTAGGTATTAAAAACATGCTTTATACTCTTAAGCCACCATACATCAAACTGCCTAATTCTGAGATTGGTCAATGACCAGTTAAGGCTTTGGCTAAGCCGAGAACATTTTAAACTTTGATTGCCTTGTACCAGTCCCTGAAGTACTGTTATGCCACCAAGGACTGGCAGCATGCCCTTCTGTTTCCCTCACTGCTTATATTAGGTTTGTGTGGCAAGGTGTTGGTAACGGTGGGGCTACAGGGGTGGCTGCTGTGAGAAGCTTTCCCTATGTCCAATAGAGCCAATGCGAGCCAGCTCCAAGATGGGCCTGCCACTGGCCAAGGCCAAGGCAATCAGTGACAGTGGTAGCACCTCTGGAATAACATGTTTAAGAAGGGGGAAAAAAACCCAAACTGAGCAATTGCAGCTGTCGAGAGGAGTGAGAATATGTGAGAGAAACAACTGCAGACACCAAGATCAGTGGAGAAGGAGGGGGAGGAGGTGGTCCAGGCACCAGAGCAGAGATTCCCCAAGGCATGGCAAGGTAGCCCCTACAGACACGGAGGTCCACAGTGGAGCAGCCCATGGAGGGCCAACACTGGACAGATGGATGCCCAAAGGAGGCTGTGATCCCAGGGGCAGCATGGGACCTGTCGACCCATGGAGAGAGGACCCCAGGCTGGAGCAATTTGCTGGCAAGACTTGTGACCTCATGGGAAGCCCAGGCTGGAGTAGCCTACTCCTGAAAGACTGCATCCCACAGAAGGGACCCACGCTGGAGCAGCTGGTGAAGAACTGCAGCCCGTGGGGAGGACTAATTTTGGAGAAGTTCATGGAGAACTCTCTGGTGTTGGAGGGACCCCATGTTGCAGCAGGGGCAGAGTGAGAGAAGTCCTAGTCCTGAGGATGGAGGGGTAAAGGAGACAACGTGCAATGGACAGACCACAACCCCCATTCCCCGTCCCCTGCACTGCTGAAGGGAAGCAGGTAGAGAAAAGCAGTAAAGTTGAGCCCAGAAAGAATGGAGGGATGGGAGGAAGGTGTTTTAAGATTTAGTTTTTATTTCTCATTATCCTACTCTGATTTGTTCAGTAATAAATTTAACTCATTTCCCCGAGTCAGTTTTGCCCTTGATGGTAACTGGTGAATAATCTCTCCCTGTCTTTATCTTGACCTGTGAGCCTTGTGTTATATCCTCTCCCCTGTCCAGCTGAGGATGGGAGTGACAGAGCGGTTTGGTGGGCGCCTGGTGTCCAGCCAAGGTCAATGCACCACACTGCTCATGAATCAGAAATGTGGTGCCAAGGACTCCAGCTGCCTGGACCTTTTGGACCAGTAGACAAACATGCAGGGCTGGAGGAGCTGGCACTCTGTGGAATTAGTTACATTAGTGGAAAGCAAGAATAAACACTTTAGAGTTTATTTAGGGAATTTAAAGTGAATCTTTGAGGCCTACTTTGCACAGAGGTAAATGACGATGTTACCAGCAAGGCAGAAGCAAATTAGAGTTTGTGATTTTGCAGATGGTGCTGCAGCTTTACACAACAAATATCACAACATAAACTGCCAGTCTTTTTTTCCTTCAGGAAGGTAATTCTAAGGTTCTTTCAGGGGCCTCACTGTTGTAAACAAATTGGAGAGATATCTTCAGCAAATAGTTATAACATGCAGAGTTGTCACTTAATTATATGCTTGAGTTACACTAACATATTGAGTGGCACTAATTGCACCGAAACTAGAATATTACTAACACATAGCTCATCTACAATTTCATTTGTGTACACGGTGTTGTTAAGTAATTTCAATGTCATTAAATATTGGGTTGTCTAGGTATGGATTTCCTAAAAAACCCGTACCTAATACAGCAGAGGCCAAGATCATGGAGAAACATGTCTCATTGTGGAGAAAATCCTAGCCACTATCTCTAAGTGCAAGACTAGTAACTCGCTGTGTAGACCCCCTGAATCTGGCACTCTCTCATGTTGCCAGTGTAATTCCTGCTCTTCTGTAAAACAAAGCACAGTCTGGACAAGCTTACTGGTGAGCATTGTCATTAATAAAATAAAAGAGTGTTCTGCAGGAAATGCTTTTTTATATATTTTTCATACACAATAAAAAGCTAATTAAAAGAGAAAAGGGAAGAGAGCACTTAAAGAAAGGTGAGAAATGTAGTAACTCTGAAGGAAAGGAAAGACCTAAAAGAAGAAAGATGGCCATGAAATTAGAGAGAGATCTTAGGAGTCTGCAAAGGACACTGTAGACAACTGAAAACAAGGACCAAGAACAGAATGCAAAGGACGGCTGAGGAATAAAAAAAAAAAAAAAAAGAAATAAGAGGGAATAGAGAAGAGCAGGTGGTTGCAATGGGATAGGGACAAAGTTCCTGCTGCAGTGAAGATGCTGAAGAAAAGGGAGAAGTCTTGCTAGAGGAATGTGTAAAGCTATCGCCTAGCTTTGTCTTCACCAATCATGTGTTGTCTAAATAGAAAACATCCATTAAATGTTCTTAGTGTCTTTGTTACAGAAGACAAAATAATTAATATACAAGTGTTCAGCCTGTCTGAAGAAGAAGAAATCATGTTGGTCTCTAACTTATTGGACAAATTAGAAGCAGAGGTCCAGAAACTGGCTCACTTCACTAGAATTAATGCAAAGATGCAGAAACTTTCCTCTGAAATTAATCAATGGACTTAAGTTGTCATTTTGCTGCCGTATATATCTCAGAATTTAGGGCTTTTCTTGTTAACTTTGGTGTTAAGCAAAACTTTGAAATGCTCAAGGTCCTCCATTTCAAAAAGTTCAGAAGATCCTTTCTTTTTGCTCTTTGCTCTCCAAGATGATTCTTTTCAACACTCATTAAAATGCACTTTTGAAATGAAATGGCTGATCAAAAAGCATGTTTTTCTCTCCTCAGAATGAAATAGGTTTGCCTGGCTTTAGAACTAGCTTTACAGAAGCATTAAAAAAAGTTAATTCTAATGTTTTGGACAGTACATCCAAAAAAAAAAAAAAAAAAGTTCTAAACCTTCCGAAATTAATTCAACAAAACTAGGACTATTACACTGAAATTTTAGAATGCTGAGCATACAGAGTGCACCAAAAACATTCAACATTTTTGAAAATTGAGTTATTTGTTCAAATTGGTTATTTTATACTTGTGTTTCCTTTTCATATGCAAGACGTACACAAAAATAACTGACAAAACTCAAACATGAAGCAGTATAGTTGGGTTTTTTGTTTGATTTATTTTTTTTCTTCTAATTACTAGCCATGAACATAAACAGAAACTGGGTTCTCTTGATGGAAAGTCTGCTAATGTGTTAAGCAAGAACTAATTGCTATACTATGTTTGCTTTCTTTTGGGACAAAACCCCAGCAGTGTATATTCTTCCATTGTCTTAAGGAGCTAACAAATAAAGTAAAACAACAATTCTATCATATCACTTTTTCAGTAACTGACTACAGCCATGGTTGATTTAAAACCTCTGAAAAACAAGAAAGCAAGAACATGCATATTTTCAGACCATCTGACACTGGCTCTCTATGGGCCAACACTATTTACCAGTTCTGTCCGTGTGCTATTATGTTGCCTGTACATACTAATATAAACCTGTTCTATTACAAGCGCAATTTGTCTTCAGGAATATCTACTGTGAACTGATGGTTCCCTTGATTAATACTAGCTGTAGTGTAGGCTGCAAACTAGCAAAAAATAATAATGAATTATCACCATCCATGGAACCAGTTGTTCCAGCGTATTACACACAGTAATACAGAAATAATGCTATCAAAACAGTTGTTGTAGTGGAACCTTTTAGACCCTTTACCCATATTTGATTCTTCTATTTGCCATTCCTTAATGTAACTTAATGAACAGAGTAAGTTTAAGATGAAACACTAAACGGATTTTCTGGTAACTACAGTCACTTAGCAAAAAGTGTCATGTAACAAAAAGGTTTATAGAAATACTAAAACTAGAAGACTAGTAAGTAATGGTATTCATCGAAAACAACATTATGTAGTGGTAATAAAACAAGGTGCATGTCTGAAATATTTCTACAGGAAAAAACATTCAAACTATAATGAAGACTCACATATACCGTATATTTTACATGCAATTTTAAAATAAGTCTGACATTGAATTTTTGTGTGACTATTCTCATAAACCATCTGCACAAGTCAATCAACTTAATTTCCACCTGAATCTGTTTTAGGAGCTCTTACAAGCTGGAGACACACAGAATATTCAGATCATTCACTTACAAACATCATTCAAATTTCTAAAATCAGTTGCCTATAATCATTTTCTCCTAAGCACTCAAGAGCAATCCATGTGACCATAGGCACATCTCAACTCTCTATCATACTTCAGAAACAAATTTCTTCCAAGATATGATCTCTTAAGGAAATTTGGTCTTGCCAACCTCCTTCACACTGCTCTGCGTTCACAAGCGACAGATGACATTGAAATTTTCCATCTTTCTCATGGCAGGACATACAAGATGTAGCATTTATGTAACCTCATATCAATGACTGCTTAAATGTGATAGGGGGATAGGATGAGCTGAGAGGCAAGGGTACCTGCAATTTCAGTTTCAGCCCCATCTGCAGATTGCCTTAAAGCTGGGCTCGATCAGGTCAGTCCTAATAAGCTTTATCTCTCAGGGTGAACCTCTGCCAAGGTTCACTTTTAAGAATATGCCTGAACTCAGTCCTAGGTGGCTGATTTGAGTGCAGCTCCTTCCACCTACACCCTGTATTAGGGAGTCATGAGAAACTGAACTTAGTGAATTTGCTCCAAATGTGTAAATAAAACCAGCACAATTTGAAAGCAAGCATAGTCTCTAATTGCTAAACAACCTCAAAGGGTTCTGTACACAATATGTTAAAACAAATCAAAGGAAGTCACACTTGATTTCATATTATTTGTTTTCAGTCAAGCCACAAATGTGTAATTAATACCGGAGAAAATTAAATGTCACCTGTTGCCACATCTTTGTGATCCCATGATGTTATTTATAACTAAATCTCTTCTTTTGTCTCACTAAAATTTATATATGAATTTGAAGTTCAGAATGTAAAGTACCAAGAACTTTCAGCCTGGATATTTTTCTCTTTTTGGATACAGATGATTTTTCCAAAGAGTTTGCTTCTTCGCTACTATGGATATGGAGACATATTCCAGAAAAAGTATCTTAGGGAATACCAAATTGGGCTGGTTGACAGTTTAATTTTACATTATTTGGCTGGCCATTTAGTATTATTTACTTCATTTATCAGCTCAAAAGAAACAATGACAGAGAATGTCACATTGGGAATTATCAAGCAAATAAAATTACACTTCAATTAACAAGCTGAAATTAGCTAAGTGATTTGTTGTGCAGTTAATCATGCATGATGAAATCAGCTTATACTCGTTTCTCAGCCTCCAAACCATTATCACAACTACAATACCACATACTGGGAATCTGCTGGATCCTGTGCACGACCACAAATGCATCTGAGAGTCCCACTTTCACCGGGTGGTTGGTTGAACTTATCTGTGTGACAGCGACAGGAATCTGGAAGACAAAACAGGAAGATATGAATGAAATATTGATGTAAAAAAAAAAAAAAAAATCAGACTAAAAATAATAGCACTGAACATTTAATCAGTTTAAATTATAAAATATTTATTTAGGACTTAGACTACAGCATAATATGAATAAGGATATATTGAAGATTGAAATTACTGGTTTTAATTTTTATTTTAGCTCAGTTTGCTTTTCTTCTTATATAACAATGTTCACATCAACATTTAGAGGTGAAAAAAATGTTAATGATGACACAGGAAAGGGTAGTAATTTATTTCCCGCAGTTGAAGACAAAATAGGATGATGGGCTAGTATCAGACAAAGGAGGGGGCAATATCTCTTGTCTACTATTGAACTCACAAACTGTGAAAGTACAGCTTGGGATGAACATTTTCAAAGCTTACGGCTCAGTTATCTTTCACTGAAAACTGTTTGAAGACTTATCTGACGACAGTTCTGGCCAAATGATATTCCTGTTTAATGCGTCTTGGAATAGAAGGGAAATTATCAGTGTCATGGAAAATGTGGGAAATTACAGATGCTTGCCAACATCCACAGGAGGAAATAAAAAGACTTAAATAGCCATAGACCAGTCCAACTTTACACAACAGAGATATTGCTGCTTGGCAACATGGGTGTATGAGAATAGGTGTCAAGTTTGATTTCATTCTTTGGGCAAGATTGTAGCTTTGGCTGATGCTTGTATAGATGTAACAGCTTTAGAATTTTGTAAGGTGTTTGATTTATTGACATGTAGCATTTATACAAAATTAATATAGTTAACTAGACAGACTGCAAACAGCAGCCATCACTAAAGAAGCAGCACAGACTGACAGTGTGTCTTTACAGAATATCTTCCTTTTCCAGATACCAGATCTAGTATGCAAATTTTTACCAAAGACTAAGAAAGAAAAATAAATTTGCTGCAGATGACACTGGCAGAGTAAAAATAATGAAATGCCTGGATCAATTAGCAAAATTAGACCTTGGAGTAATCACAGAGTTCTAACTCAGAGAATGAAGGCTGCAATGCAGAGGTTTGAGGACCATGGTCTAGAAAGCAGCAATTCTGGAAGGAATCTCAGTATTGTAGTGGATGTACAATTCCAGGTTTCAGAAGGAATATCACAACAAGAAAACATAATTCATGTGTTACTTGGTTACACAAGCAGTGGAATATAGCCTGGGAGTGGGATGGTGATTTTATTTGTACCTGCACGAGATCATTACTGAAATATTACAGAAACCTTTGTAAGATCTATTTCTTAAAAAGATGCTGAAAACTTAACAAAAGGAAGATTAAAAGAGCAATAAAAATATTTTGAAAATTTTTGTAATTTTCAGATGTCATTAATAGAAGAGTTAAAGAGCTCTATCTGGCTTCTCAGTGGGAAAATGGAAAGCTGGCTGGATTACCATAACCAAGAACTGCCATGGGGATAAATTACTCAAGGGCTAAAGAGTTTTTTTTCATCTAGCACAGAAAGGTATAACTACAAGCTGCAAAGAGGTACCTTCAAAGTAGAATAAGTCAGGTTTCTATGACAAAATGTTAATAACCACTGGGTTAAACTACCAAGGGACATTATGATTCTCTACCCATTGCTGCTTTCAAATCACTGTTGGATATCTTATTTTCCAAAGCTAACCTTCAGTTAACTAGAAATTACTAGGCTGAAGACAGATGAAACTGGATCAAGTGTAAGAAATTGAGATACAAGGTCAGCTAATCTAATAGCCTGCTCTGGATTTACTTGTGTAAAAATACCAAAATTATACTGTTGGCCAGTATTTTTCACATAGCAAAAAAATGCAAAAGTTAAAAGCTGGTTATGCATCTAGTGAATGAGGATTTGGTACTGCCTACATGTCAATTAATGACATTTCTGTATTTGAGTACAGTGTCAGTATTTGTTCTTCTCCCAGTTCCCAAAATACCATTTAGCTATGTGTCATAAATTCCCATTTCTTTTACTTGATTTAGTGACTGGCTTGGAAAATTTATTTAGGGGTTCTTGCATACATGATCTGATTTGGTATAACAAAAGGAACAATGTTAAACTAACATGAAAAACAGAAATGGCTTGGATATACTCCTAGTAATACATCAGTTTAAATTTGTCTTATATCAGCTTAGCTTTGATGCAGTTATTGGAGAATATGACATAGGAAGGCTGGAAGCCATATTTTCAATGTCTTCAAAATAAAAGACTCACTGAAATCAGAAATAAGCCTATAAACCATCTTCTGTATGAAAGTATAAACAATAAAAGGTAATTATTCACAGTCCTGTAATACTGTAGAGAAAAGCTGATATTAACTATCAAAGAAACTGTCTTAAAAGATTTTGAGGAGGATACTCTAGAGAAGCTATTGAAAAACTATTTAGAAAAAACACTGATGAGATAGACCCAATGACTATTTCTCTTCCAAGTTCGAGGGGAAACACAATAGATGAAGAAAGAAATCAGAGTTTTATGGAGAAATGTAGTTGGAATTGCAATTATGAGCGGGTGTGTGACCAAGAAAATATGCTGGCAAAATTAGTAGCTCAAGGCACAAATTGTGTCTAATACATGAAAAGAATCATACTCATTTTTACATGTGAGTATAAACCAGAAGAAGCTGCATTCAGGTCTCCTTGAAATTTTTTTTTTTTTTCTTCAGAAGGGAGTGAAGGGTTCTTGCAGTACAAATATCACAACTTGTTTGTTAATGGGGTTATTTTAAAATAAATTTGTTTTCATTACAACTTGGTTCAGAGCTTACAAGTCACTTTCAGTTTCACAATTTCATAAGAATTATGAATGACTCAGTGATATTTGCTACTAAAACAAGACATAGTAGCCAAGTTAAACAGAAAATACAAACAAAAACTTCAGCAGAATTTAGAAAATTTTGGAGATGAAATATCTCTGCAAAGTTTTCCAAAATCCCTGCAGGTGTCCACTCTCTTGTGCTGGGCATTCTAGTAAGAGTGAAGAACTTGCAGAATAATTTTCTATAACTAGTAACAAAGTTGTAGTAGGGTACTGTTTAACAGACCGGCAGCTTTAAAAAGCAGCCAAAATTTTGGATATAAGTTTTGGACATAGGGAAACGTTTGTGTAAGGTGAGTTAAGTTAGTAAAGCCAGATCTTCAAACTGAGGTAAAGCCTGCGTCAAACAATTAAGCATACAGACAGAAATGCAGTCAAAGTAGAAGGGAATCCATGACCCAGGAAAAATTTTCTTCTCTTGAAAAACTACAGTGTTATTAAATCTGCAGTTACAAATATATATGCTTATTTTTAAAGTGTGGGAAAATTTGTCATTTTACAGAACTAAATACTTCAGTCATTTGGTGATGAGTGTACTGGGTGTCATTTTATTGGTGAAATCTTTTGAACAAGATCTCAAGACCAAATGGGGTTTTGATCATAGAAAATACGCCTTTTTGACAGAAGGCTTGTAGTAAATGATAAAAAGTTTATTGAAAATTACAGTGAAACATAGGTAGCAAGCAGACAGATAGCGTTCTGAATTCCTCACCTGACTGGCAAGATATGTCATGGCAGGCTGACATGCTAAACAGTTGAACAGCAAGTGAGGAATGTGCAAGCAGTTGCTAATGGTGGCAGGGATTTTACAGAGTTACATTCAGAGAATAGATTTTATCTAGAATAATTCCCAAATGTATGTCAGCTCTACCACAGCCAATATGAACTCTTACGTTCTAAAAGTTACCAGTTAATGAAAAAGCTTCCCAAACACACATTAGCGCTGGGGCCACTGACATCCATATTTTGAATTATATATTTCAACAGTAGGGAGAAACATATTTAGAATTCATACTGAATTCTATTAATCATTGGGAACAGTAATCTAGACAGTATTTTACATCAAAGAGTTCTCAAAAGTCGTTATTTTTAACTTTATCTGAGAACACATCAGAATCTTACCCTTCACAAAAGAATAAAATAATGGCCTCTGACCTTATTCTGAAGGAGATGGTAAGCAGGGTGCAATTACTGCCCCACTTCAAAACTGAGTCAAAGATAAGAGCCAGAGTATGCTGCAAAATAATAATTAACAACACAATAGCACTTAATAGGGTTTTCATTGCCAGTTTCCTAAATAGTTATTAATTACAGGCCAAACTGCATGAAACTTAATCAGGAATTTTAAGGTGCATAAACTGATAACCACATGAAATCAAAGATCCTTTTTCCATGTTCATATTTTTGATAATAATAACAGAATCAAAGAAATGCCAGAAATGTATAATGTAGACAGAATATCCATGAAGACTGTGCCTTTTTTTTTTTTTTTTTAATTTTTCAGGAAACAATCACAAGGTTTGGAATCTGAAAACAGAGTATTATCCATCACATACCAAAAGCATCAGTTTTATCTAACTACTAGTACTTAATCAGTTCCATCCAATTCTGCCTCCTTTCACGGTAGAAAGAAATTCTACTACAAGTCTCTTTTAGAATTATTTTACAGCTTCACATATTGGACAATTTGAACATGCATTTCAACTTCAATAATAGTTTCTGGATGTCTACATAAATACAGAGTCGTTATTATTTAAATGAACAAAGAAAGCCTTCAAGTCAATAAAATTAAGAAAAATATCCAAAACTCTTAACAAAGCCTTGGGTACCTATGCCTAATTCATCCTGTATTAATCATGAACAGAAAAAGAAATCAAATGCTACACTAAGGCACATTAGCTATAAGCACTAATGGGAAAAGAGTGTGCAGAATAGTTATTTGGTTCAAAAGGAAGTAAAGCTCTTGAGAACTGAAGTTCTGAGAAATTTACAATGTAAGAAATGAGTGTTCATGGCTAATCCATAAAAAAGTATGTTCTGTTGGCCAGTTTGCACTGTAATGTATTTCATACATAGTAGATGTACACAAAATTTTCCTGCCAGCTGATATTTGCTGACATATTGACCATTTGCCAGAAAACTAACAGTTGGTGTAAGCAAAATTATATTTAAAATGGAATGTGTATGCACTGTAAACAAACTAAATTGGTAATGAAATAAATATTTCTCCTGTTATGGGACCTTGCTATATTTCAGGTTGGTTGTACATTTTGAAATCTTGGCTGTGCTGTTCCTTCTACTAACCATTAACTCTTCTGAAAGATACTCTGATGTTTCCAGATTTCACTCTCTCGGTGGCTCAGTTCTTTTTCTAAATTAATTTTTTTTTCCAGAATCTATCCTGGAATTTAGATAACAGTTGTGCATTTCAAACTGCTTCCTATTGGGCAAGCAACAGAACACAGAAGATTGGGCAGAACAGCTGCTTTGATAGCAAACACCAGCCAAGATCCTGCCTTGCTGGTCAACACCAGGTTTATGAGTTAACCAACCTGATGTGGGAGCAGGAAGGACATGAAAAAGGGAACCTCAATTGTTTGAATAAACAGGAAATGAAAGGTAAACACCTGAATTGCTTTAGAAATAAAAGTCCCTATTTGTTGCTTGCTTACATGTATAATCAAAGTTATTTTACAAGTGGATTACTCAAGATAGACTCCTGGTGTCACTAATACAGAACCCTTGTGAGACACTTTATAAAGTTAACCTGACACCTGTCTGCTGCATTTCTTACGTGGTGTTACAGCTTGGAATCTTTCAGTGACAATGCAATGAAGACCTTGCTGATTTGCCATACATCACTGTCATTTTTGATGAACTGTGATGCTAAAATAAAATGGTACCAAAAAGATGGTAGAAATCTTCTCATGTAAGTTTTACTCATGCTAGTGAGCACTCACACAAGTAATCTTACTGGAGTTAATGGGGCTCCTAAAAACATGACTCACCAGTAAGGGAAACGATTCTAGAAAGAACTTCCTAAGAAAGCAATGGATACAAAACTGGAAAGTAAATCAATTCCTAACCAGACTTATAAGCATTGGAGTCAAGTTTAAAGATTCAAATGTCTCAGGGTTTTTTTTTTTTTTTTGGTTGGTTTTTTTTTTCAGACAGCTTGTGTCTGCTTGGTGATTGGAAATTTTATTCAATTTTCATCATTTAGGTGAATAGCTGAGGTACTTTTAATGGAGTAAGACAGGCTGCAAAAGACAGTAGTCTTCCGGAAATCTCAGCCTCCAAATCCATTCCCCAAGCAATTACAATGGAGTCCACTAGTTATAACATTCTAAGATCTTACAAAGATCTTTTGTTAAAGGATTGTTAGTATGTTACTATTACCACATTAAAAAGTCTTTTTTCTTAATTATGTGCAACAGTTCTGAAGTGACGTTTGGTAATTCCATTTAGAACAAGAAAAACTCATATATTATCCCATTTGCAAATTCCGATTCCTTCCATCTCAGGATTAATGAAAAGAACATTAATAACTCTGCCCCTCAATAGCACTGTGGTTCTGGAGGCAGCTTTGAGTAGTGCAGCGAGAGGAAGCAGCCTAAGCCATCGTAGCACAGAACTTGTTTATCCACAGATTAAATGACAAAGTTGCATGTAAATCTAGGGACTCACATGTGATTAATGAGGTGGCCCATTTCCTCCTGTCTTCCTAAATGAATAAAATATTCCATTTCCTGGTATTCTGGACCATTATTTACATTTATGCAAGATACTATCAATTTAGAACAAGATCTTTTATCGCACATATTAGACTCATTTTGCACAGGCCTGGACAGTAACAGAAAGGACATAGCTCCTCATAAGAATAGTTGTCTTCTGAAAATGTCACCATTTTAATGATAGAATGCATATATAGAACTTTCCAAATTCATCTTAAAGTCATGTCCCTCCCCACTTCTCTGGGTCTTGAAGGCAGAAACTTTTCTGCAGTCTTTAAAAAGTTTGGTTTTTTCTTTAAAAAGGTTTCAACAACAGGAGATAAACACAGCTTTGGTGCACACTCCTTTGATCGAGCACAGACTCCATTGTGCCGAGCAGAGCAAAGCTTTCACGAAGCTGGAGTCAAAATGCAAATAAACTGCATTTTCATAGATTAAGACTACTAACCTGTGCATAACATTCATGAACAGAACCAAAGCAGACCTTGCATCAGCATGCCTTGTATAGACATCTGTCTTAGGTGAAGCTATGACTACTGCGTGTAGAATAACCCAGATCCTCACTAGCTTTCTAATGAAGGGGAGAGGACTACTAGTATTTTTGTTTCAATCAGGTGCATGGCTTCAGCACAGGCATGAAAAATGAGCCTGAAGGCTCACAACTGGTGTGTAGCAGAGAAGGAAGAGAACCCAGATTTCTCCCAGTCTGGATAATCAGCCATATGACTGGTTAAATTTTTCTAATAGAAGGAGAATAATAGATGTACATCTTGAAGAGAAAGTCACACTTTGCATGCCAAACTGTAATTAAAATAACCAAAAAAAGAAATAAATTGTTCTTTGTCCTTAGAGACTTGAGATTATCTACCTTCTGATTCTCATTTGCATGAAATTCACCTGGAGGTACAGCCTCTAGGATATAGCCTCCAGGACTCTAGAAACAATAGGGAAAAAAAAAAAAGAAAGAAAAACAAACAAACAAACAAAAAAAAAACCACCAACACCTTCCAAACAAAAAAACCCATGTAACTAAAGTATTGATTAAAATTCCAAAACACTTGGAGAATGCAGAAGAGCCCAACCAAGACAACAACAAATTGGTGCTATGAAGGCAAACCAAAAGAACTCATTCTAACCTGTGTTAGCACCTCATGGAAAACCTCACAGAGCTAGCGATACAAACCAGTTATTTCTTCTTTGAAATATGTGAACTTTGAAATATGTCAGTTGAAAAGAGATGATAGCTACAGGGAAAAGATGATCTTTTAAAACCAACCACTGATTCTAGAGAATTTTCAAACAAACCCAGATTAAGTGAACTAATTAAGCAACTTAGACCCTAGCTTTTCAAGAGGAATTTTCTAGGCAGTCAAGTCTACTAAACGCTCAATGCTTAATATCACCCAAAAAAGACCAGGAGTAGCATATTTGAGGATGTTGATGGTTTTCAAGTCCATCACACAAACATCACATCACTTTTACAATAAAATGTCATTTTCAGCACAATAGTGATCTTTTAAGCAATATAATGAAATGATCTTATGTAGTTGAACTTACAAAACTCCACTCAACACACACCCTGCCCCCCTCCC